>NC_057798.1:297949141-298249141 GCF_018294505.1 Triticum aestivum | reverse complement strand
CTTCTGCTTCATAAGTTCCAGGAGTTTAATTCTACTTGTATTTTAGAAATATAAATTTCTTATTAACAACAAGGACTTGAACCCTACTAAGATTTTTTTTTCTTTGTTCAAAACAGCATCAATAGTTCCACGTGAAACACAATTCAAGAACAGGACACATTTATATTATATCCCAGACCATTAAAATAAATTGATGTGTGTGCAGGGGCGACGTGGGGGAATCCCCTCTAGTGCCGCCGTGTTCCCCTCCTTCCCTCCTTCCTAGTCTCGCCGCCACCCGAGGAGGCCGCCGGCAAACACCGCGCGCACTCCGGGGAAGGTGGCAGAGGGGCGCTTCTGCTGCATCTCACGGCCGCATAGCCAGAGCAGGGGCGGAGCTGTCGTGTTGGATCTTGGGATCTGAGGGTGTGTGTTTCGGTGCGGTTGTAGCCTTGTGTCGTGTCGTGTGGTTGACATTGTCGCTTGTGCGGTTTTTGGCCTAGTTTCCCTTATAAACTGGGCCGCTATGTTAGGATTTCTATTAACCCACTGGTGTTATTAATCCTGAAAATCTGGGTGTATACTGGTCCAGAAATTTTCCTAAGAAATAATTGCAAGTGGTAGCAGAAATCAGTGCCCTACAGAAATGGTAAGAAAACATTACAAAGTGGCCATGATAAATATGAAAAATGATCTGTACATTAGAACAGATCACCATATACGAATAAGATTACTTGAAGGTAATTGACACCTATTATGAGATGCTACGATTTGAATCATTAACTATGCAATTTAGTGGGAGTTTAGAGTATCATATCGCTGTTGTGCTCCGCCTACTTGCTCAATGAGAACATTGTACACACATATAGAAAGAACCAGATCAGCTTACATATAGAATACAGAATGGTCACGGGAGTTCACGTGTTTGTTACTCTCAGAACAAACAAATCTGAAACCGAGCATGAAATCGAGCTCCAGGAGGTTGCTGGACCCTACGCGAGGACAGTTAAGGCAAAGGGAGAGACAATGATGACTCCCTAAGCCCAGACAAGGTCATAAAATTCTAGCTGTCAAACTGCACGAAGATCCTTAAATTTATTTTTCTTGTCATCCCTCTGCGTACATGCAAATAAACTAACATGTTGGAGCTCCATATATGAATGTCATTTAGAGGGTTCTCATGCCTCCACCCTTCCTTGCCCCTTTGAAATCCCACTGGAAACCATAGAATCTGAAATGTTTAATGTAAGTATAAGCTATATGTTATAGAATAAATATAGCGCAAAATATAAGTATGGAGTCCGGAGGATATGTATTTGGCGACAATAACGGTAATCAACAACACACTTCGGTCATGCATATTTTAACATGGGCCACAAACTATGATTCAATTATTATGATTTAAAGGGACACATAGTTCAGTTATAGTCATACCACTTATGAGCTCTTTTACGGTGAGAGTTATGAAATGTAATTTCCTGTAGCTCCTCCCTTGACTATTTCCCACCGTTGATTTTAACATGTTAATTAAAATATTTAATTTAATCAAGAAGGGTATTATGGTCCGTGGCTTTTTCTTGGAAACATTGTGCTTCGCTCGGTTAATCCCACGTAACTGTCACATATCGCCGATCCCATCTCACGAGTGCGTAGACGGCGCGAGGACATGGGGCGACGACGTCATCTTGCGAACTGGAGTCGAGGGCCGCCTTCCCTACGCGCCTCCCGAGCCGTTCCTCAGATCGAGCGCCGCGGCGACTCTCCCAGGCCGCACCATCATCGAAACCGCAGCCGCTCCGCCGAAGTCAATGGAGACCTGCTCCTACAGCGGCCCTAAAGCTTTGAAGCTCTAGTTTGGTCTTCTTCTGGTACGTGTTCCTCTAATCTTACTAGCGACGCATTGGTTCTGGGGATTAACAACAGTAATATAATCCAAAGTTAATTGGATCTGTGTTGCATGATGGTATTAGTGGTTACCAGCCCTGCAAACTGATTTGAGGATGAGCAAGTAGGTGAACCTTCTAGCTAGCTTCTCGTTGTATTATGGTTCGCTGGATTGCAAGTGCCGGGGCTAATTTTAATGGGTGTTTCAATTAGACTAGCAGGAATACTAGTGCTCCATGAGTTGGGATTGGGCAGATTGCATCCGGACAAGAACTAATCAACTCGTGAGACAATGGCTAGCTAACTGATGGCTTGTTGCATGCCTACTGTTTACCTTGTTCATTGGAATCAAGTTTCTTATGGTACAGAGATGAAATAAACGACTACAGGGACACATAGTTTTACTTTGTAGAGTCAATCGGTTCGGTGCTCTGTGCTGCTAGCCTACTAGCAGAGAAGGTGATAAATAGTAGCCTACTAGCAGAGAAGGTGTTAAATTAAAACTGAATCTTGTAACTAATTGCTGCTGACAAGAATGGTTAATAGGTATCTGTATTATATGTATAGACAGTTAGCTATGGCTTTCGTAGTGCAAAGTAATTTGTTAATTGCAGTCTAGATAAAATGGCTCTGGGACAATGTTAACCGGTGAGAGGAGATACATTGAGTTTAAAATATATATCCATGTGCTATCTTGTACAATATTCTGAGTGTGGGTTAATATACAGGTTTGACAACTTTGTGTGTGAAGGGTGCTTTTTCAGACAACCTTCAGTATCGAGGCAAGTTCATGACAGACCTCTTTCATTGTATGCATTGTTGTCGTTGCATGTGCTTCAGTGTACTTTGTTCTTCACATTTGGTGTTTCAACTTTATACTTCCAATTTCAGTCAATCTACATGCTATTTGACAGTTATTATTACTTTATAGTTTAACAATTTTCTCAACCATGCAGCTGTTGATACCTCACGGTCTGATAAGCTCAATAGTGTCTCTTCTGGTAGTGGTGTAGCTTGAGGAAGCAATGCCTTAGGGACATGGGGCAAGAAGAAGTACGCAAAATTCTGTAGGCTGCTCGGATTTGAGGATGATGTGTGACCTCCATGTGTGAACCTTCTATTCTGTACTGTGCCCAAAGCTATGTGTGAGATTTATTTGTGAGACCTAAGCTATGTGTGAGAATGTTGCAATGTCTGAGACCTTAGTTCTTGAATTATGCTTCATTTGCGCATATTTTGGTCTTTTGAACATATGAAATGCCAAAGATGGAGTAATGCTAGCTAAATACTTCCATATTGTTTTGAGCAAAAAAATGGAAGTGCGCGGAAATTTTTGAATAAATTGTCAAAAAACAATACACTTTTTTTGCGAATTAGAAAAAGTGGATGGTTCACATCACTCCTGGACCTTTTTTTTTGCTTTCTTAACCCCCTAGTATATCCAATACAGTTGGCCCCCCTCGTCAGGTGACCCTTCAACTTACAGACATGCTGCTCCCGCCGTCAGTCCCCTACCCAAGCTTGTCTCCCCCTGCCACTCCAACTTGCTACCACTGTGCCCACCCGCTGGAGTCACCTCGAATATCCTTGCCACCAAACCAAGCTCCATGACTGCAGAGTGGCATCGACCGCGTCGCGGCCATCGTGGCCCCAACACCGTGCTTCCCAGCTCGGTGGAGGTCAGCGAGGCCTCATGGAGGATCAAGGCAACGTCTTTAGGTCGATGAGCCGTCAGTCCCCTACCCAAGCTTGTCTCCCCCTGCCACTCCAACTTGCTACCACTGTGCCCACCCGCTGGAGTCACCTCGAATATCCTCGCCACCAAACCAAGCTCCACGACTGGAGAGTGGCATCGACCGCGTCGCGGCCATCATGGCCCCAACACCGCGCTTCCCAGCTCGGTGGAGGTCAGCGAGGCCTCATGGAGGATCAAGGCAACGTCTTTAGGTCAATGGATGCACCTTTGTCTCTGGCAACGCTCGGAGAGCGATCGACGATGATGACCCAAGTGTCCGTTCATGCCACCGCCTATGTTGCGTTTTGTTTCCGTACCCAACAATCTTGCTTTGCCCAACCACCTAGCCAGATAGCTTCGCGTAACTCCTTTGGACCTCTAAGTTGAAGGAATTGGTCTGGTTGCCAGGAATCGACGACGCGATCACGTTCTTCCCCACTTCAGATCGATCTCCGTCGTGCCATGATAACCCACAAGTACAGGGGATCGCAACAGTTTTCGAGGGTAGAGTATTCAACCCAAATTTATTGATTCGACACAAGGGGGGCCAAAGAACATTCTCAAGTATTAGCAGCTGAGTTGTCAATTCAAGCACACCTGAAAGACTTAATATCTGCAGCAAAATATTTAGTAGCAAAGTAGTATGGAAGTAACGATAATGGTAGCAAAAGTAACAATAGCAGTTTTGTAGCGATTGTAACAGTGGCATAAACAAAGTAACTTAGCAAAGATCAATATGTGTAAAGCTCGTAGGCAATGGATCAGTGATGAATAATTATGTCGGATGTCATTCATCATACAACAGTTATAACCTAGGGTGACACAGAACTAGCTCCAATTCATCAATATAATGTAGGCGTGTATTCCGTATATAGTCATACGTGCTTATGGAAAAGAACTTGCATGACATCTTTTGTCCCAACCTCCCGTGGCAGCGGGGTCCTAATGGAAACTCCTCATAATAGAGAACCGAACCAAAGCATTAGCACTTGGTGAATACATGAACTTCTCATACTACGGTAATCACCGAAAAGAATCCCAATTATTGTCACCTTGGGGTATGCGGATCATAACTCGTAATACGTGTCTAGAACTTGCAAGATAGGATCAAGAACTCACATATATTCATGACAACATAATAGGTTCATATATGAAATCATGGCACTCGGGCCCTAGTGACAAGCATTAAGCATATCAAAGTCACAACAACATCAATCACAGAACATAGTGGATACTAGGGATTAAACCCTAACATAACTAACTCGATTACATGATAAATCTCATCCAACCCATTACCGTCCAGCAATCCTACGAAGATATTACTCACGCATGGCGATGAGCGTCATGAAATTGGTGATGGAGGTTAGTTGATGATGACGACGGCGTCGATTTCCCCTCTTCGGAGCCCAAAACAGACTCCAGATCTGCCCTCCCAAGGAAGAACAAGAGGTGGCGGCGGCTCCGTATCGTGAAACGCGATGAACTCTCCTCCCTGATTTTTTCTCCTCGAATAGGGTTATATGGAGTTGGAGTTGAGGTCGGAGGGTCTCCAGGGGATCCACAAGCCAGGGGGCGTGCCCAGGGGGGTAGGGCGTGCCCCCCACCCTTGTGGTCAACGGGTGGACCCCCTCTGATTGATTCTTTCACATATTTTTTATATATATTCCAAAAATATTCTCTGTAAATTTTTAGGTCAATCCTAGAACTTTTATTTCTGCACAAAAATAACACCAAGGCAATTCTGCTGAAAACTGTGTCAGTTCGGGTTAGTGCCATTCAAATCATGCAAACTAGAGTCCAAAACAAGGGCAAAAGAGTTTGGAAAAGTAGATACGATGGAGACGTATCAACTCCCCCAAGCTTAACCCACTGCTTGTCCTCAAGCAATTCAGTTGACAAACTGAAAGTGACAAAGAAAAACTTTTACAAACTCTGTTTGATCCTGTTGTTGTAAATATGTCTAATTGATGTTCAGGTTTTCAGCAAAGGTTATGAACTAACCATATTCACAATAACATTTAGGCCTTACATTTACTCATATCAATGGCATAATCAACTAGCGAGCGATAATAATAAATCTCGGATGACAACACTTTTTCAAAGCAATCATGATACAATATGATATAATGGTATCTCACTAGCCCTTTATGAGACCGCAAAACATAAATGCAGAGCACCTCTAAAGAACAAGGACTGACTAGACATTATAATTCATGGTAAAAGAGATCCAGTCATACTCAATATCAATTAATAAAAAAGCATACAAATGACAGTGGTGCTCTTTAACTGGTGCTTTTTATAAGAGGATGATGACTCAAAAATAAAATTAATAGATAGGCCCTTCGCAGAGGGAAGTAGGAATTTGCAGAGGTGCCAGAGCTCGAGCTTTTAAAACATAGATGAATATAATTTTGAGCGGTATACTTTCGTTGTCAACATAACAACCAAGAGATCTCGGTATCTTCCATGATAGATACATTATAGGCGGTTCCAAAAAGAATGGTAAAGTTTTTACTCCCCCTGCACCAACAATCACACTCTCGGCTGATCTGAAACAACGGGTACCGTCCATACCAACAACAGGCTGGGGGAGTTTTGTTTGAAATTATATTTTGATTTGATTTAGAGCATGGAACTGGGCGCCCCGATTACCAGCCACTTTCACGTGAATGACAAGTGAATCAATACTCATCGTGAGAATAACCCACCTAGCATGGAAGATAATGACAGCCCCCAGTCGCTACATGAGCGATTCGGGCAAGGTTTAGAGTTTGGCACATGCAAATTTACTTGGAACGGCAGGTAAATACCGCATATAGGTAGGTATGGTGGTTGAAGGAAATATGCCCTAGAGGCAATAATAAAGTTGTTATTTTATATTTCCTTATTCATGATAAAGGTTTATTATTCATGCTATAATTGAATTAATCGGAAACTTGATACTTGTGTGGATGCATAGACAAAACACAGCGTCCCTAGTAAGCCTCTACTAGACGAGCTCATTAATCAAAGATGGTTAAGTTTCCTAGACATGGACATGTGTTTTCATTTGATGAATGGATCACATCATTAGGATAATGATGTGATGGACAAGACCCATCCGTTAGCTTAGCATAATGATCGTTAAGTTTTATTGCTATTGCTTTCTTCATGTCATATACATATTCCTTTGACTACGAGATTATGCAACTCCTAGATATCGGATGAATACCTTGTGTGATATCAAATGTCACAACGTAACTGGGTGATTATAAAGATGCTCTATAGGTATCTCTGAAGGTGTCTGTTGGGTTGGCATAGATCAAGATTAGGATTTGTCACTCCGATTATCGGAGTGGTATCTCTGGGCCCTCTCGGTGATGCACATCATAAGAAGCCTTGCAAGCAAAGTGATTAATGAGTTAGTTGTAGTATGATGCATTACAGAACGAGTAAAGAGACTTGCCGGCAACGAGATTGAACTAGGCATAAGATACCGACAATCGAATCTCGGGCAAGTAACATACCGATGACAAAGGGAATAACGTATGTTGTCATAATGGTTCAACCGATAAAGATCTTCGTAGAATATGTGGGAGCCAATATGAGCATCCATGTTCCTCTATTGGTTATTGACCGGAGAGGTGTCTCGGTCATGTCTACATAGTTCTCGAACCCGTATGGTCCGCACGCTTAATGCTTGATGACGATTTCTATATATGAGTTATGTGATTTGGTGACCGAATGTTGTTTAGAGTTCCGGATGAGATCACTGACATGACGAGAAGTGTAAAAATGGTCGAGAGGTAAAGATTGATATATAGGACAATAGTATTCGGACACGAGAGTGTTCCGGGGGTACCAGGTATGTATCAGGTCACCGGAAGGGGTTCCGGGCATCCCCTCGGCAACTACATGGGACTAATGGGCTAAGAGTGGGACAGACTAGCCCCTAAGGGGCTGGTGCGCCCCATGTAGGCCGAAATAAGGGGGAGGAAAGAGGAGAAGAGAGAAAGGAAGGTGAGGGATTCGGCCTCCCCTCTCCTTCTCTCCCCCCTCCTTCTTCCTTCCCCCTTCGGGAATTATGGTAAGGGGGGCCGAATAAGATTAGGGTCCCAATTAGGATTCCTCCTACTTGGGTGCCCCCTTGGCTGCCTCCTCTCCCTCCCACCTATATATATCAAGGGGGAGGTGCCTAGAACACACAATATTGATTCCTTGGCGTGTGCGGCGCCCCTCTCCACAGTTTACGCGTCCGGTCATATTCATGTAGTTCTTAGGCGAAGCCCTGCACAGATCACTTCACCATCACCATCACCATGCCATTGTGCTAACGCAACTATCCCTCGACACTTTACTGGATCAAGACTTCGAGGGACATTGTCAAGCTGAATGTGTGTAGAACTCGGAGGTGCCATACGTTCGGTACTTGATCGGTCGGAACAAGAAGAAGTTCGACTACATCAACCGCGTTAACAGACGCTTCCGCTTTCGGTCTACAAGGGTACATGGACACACTCTCCCCCTCTCGTTTCTATGCATCTCCATGGATAGATCATTGCATGTGCGTAGAATTTTTTTTGTTTTCCATGCAACGATTCCCATCAGTGGCATCATGAGCCAGGTCTATGCGTAGATGATATGAACGAGTAGAACACAAAGAGTTTTGGGCGGTGATAGTCATACTGCTTACCACCACTGTCTTTTTTGATTCGGTGGTCTTGTGGGATGAAGCGGCTCAGACCAACCTTACATGTCCACGCACATGAGACCGGTTCCACCGACTGACATGCAACTAGTTTTGCATAAAGGTGGCTGGCGGGTGTCTGTTTCTCCTACTTTAGTTGAATCAAATTTGACTATGTCCGGTCCTTGAAGAAGGTTAAAACAGCAAACTTGACGAATCACCGTTGTGGTTTTTGCCTTAGGTAAGAACAGTTCTTGCTAGAAACCCGTAGCAGCCACGTAAAACTTGCAAAAACAAAGTAGAGGATGTCTAACTTGTTTTTGCAGGGTATGTTGTGGTGTGATATGCTCAAGACATGATGTGATATACGCTATTGTATGAGATGATCATGTTTTGTAAGATATCAGGCAATCGGCAGGAGCCTTATGGTTGTCTCTTTATTATATGAAATGCAAATGCCATGTAATTGCTTTACTTTATCGCTATGAGTTAGCAATAGTTGTAGAAGCAATAGTTGGCGAGACGACCACGATGCAACGATGAAGATCATGGTGTCGAGCCGGTGACGATGGAGATCATGACGATGCTTTGGAGATGGAGATCAAAAGCACAAGATGATGATGGCCATATCATGTCACATATTTTGATTGCATGTGATGTTTATCTTATATGCATCTTATTTTGCTTAGAACGACGGTAGCATTATAAGATGATCCCTTCATTAGATTAAAAGGTAAAAGTGTTCTCCATGAGTATGCACCGTTGCTACAGTTCGTCGTTTCGAGACACCACGTGATGATCGGGTGTGATAGACTTTACGTTCACATATAATGGGTGCAAGACAGTTTTACACATGCAGAATACTTGGGTTAAACTTGACGAGCCTAGCATATACAAACATGGTCTCGGAACACTGGAGACCGAAAGCGGATCTAAATGTCGCAGACCCATTGAGGGGGCCTCTCTCACAAGCAAAACATGATCACACCTTATTACCCTTTGGGTGTTAATCACATGGCGATGTGAACTAGATTATTGACTCTAGTAAACCCTTTGGATGTTGTTTACATGGTGATGTGAACTATGGGTGTTATTTACATGGCGATGTGAACTATATTATTGACTCTAGTGCAAGTGGGAGACTGATGGAAATATGCCCTAGAGGCAATAATAAAGTTGTTATTTTATATTTCCTTATTCGTGATAAAGGTTTATTATTCATGCTATAATTGTATTGACTGGAAACTTGATACATGTGTGGATACATAGACAAAACATAGTGTCCCAAGTAAGCCTCTACTAGACTAGCTCGTTAATCAAAGATGGTTAAGTTTCCTAGCCATGGACATGTGTTGTCATTTTATGAACGGATCACATCATTAGGAGAATAATGTGATGGACAAGACCCATCCGTTTGCTTAGCATAATGATCGTTAAGTTTTATTTCTATTGCTTTCTTCATGTCACATACATATTCCTTTGATTATGAGATTATGCAACTCCCGGATACCGGAGGAATACCTTCTGTGATATCAAACATCACAATGTAACTGGGTGATTATAAAGATGCTCTACAGGTATCTCCGAAGGTGTTTGTTAGGTTGGCATATATCAAGATCAGTATTTGTCACTCCGAGTATTGGAGAGGTATCTTTGGGCCCTCTCGATGATGCACATCATAAGAAGCCTTGCAAGCAAAGTGACTAATGAGTTAGTTGCAGGATGATGCATTACGGAACGAGTAAAGAGACTTGCCGGCAGCGAGATTGAACTAGGTATGAAGATACCGATGATCAAATCTCGGGTAAGTGACAAAGGGAATAACATATGTTGTCATAACAGTTCGACCGATAAAGATCTTTGTAGAATATGTGGGAGCCAATATGAGCATCCAGGTTACGCTATTGGTTATTGACCGGAGAGGTGTCTCGGTCATGTCTACATAGTTCTCGAACCCGTAGGGTCCGCATGCTTAACGTTCGATGACGATTTGTATTATATGAGTTATGTGATTTGGTGACCGAATGTTGTTAGGAGTCCCGGATGAGATCACGGACATGATGATGAGTATCGACATGGTTGAGAGGTAAATATTGATATATACGACGATAGTATTCGGACACCAGAAGTGTTCCAGGGGTACCGGGTACGTATCGGGTCACCGAGTTCCGGGCATCCCCCCCGGCAACTACATGGGCCTAATGGCCCAAGAGTGGGACATACCAGCCCCTAAGGGGCTGGTGCACCCCATGTAGGCCGAAATAGAGGAGGGTAAGGAAAGAGGAGAAGAGAGAAAGGAAGGTGAGGGATTCGGCCTCCCCCTTCCTTCTCTCCCCTCCTGCTTCCTCCCCCCTTCGGGAATTATGGTAGGGGGGGGGGGCGAATAGGATTAGGGCCCCAAGTAGGATTCCTCCTACTTGGGCGCCCCCTGGCTGCCCCTCTCCCTCCCACCTATATATATGAAGGGGGGAGGCACCTAGAACACATAGTATTGATTGCTAGCCGTGTGCGGCGCCCCCTCCACAGTTTACGCCTCTGGTCATATTCACGTAGTGCTTAGGCGAAGCCCTGCACGGATCACTTCACCATCACTGTCACCACGCCGTCGTGCTGATCCAACTCTCCCTCGACACTATGATGGATCAAGAGTTCGAGGGATGTCGTCGAGCTGAACGTGTGTAGAACTTGGAGGTGCCATACATTCGGTACTTGATCGGTTGGAACAAGAAGAGGTTCAACTACATCAACCGCATTAACAAATGCTTCCGCTTTCGGTCTACAATGGTACGTGTACACACTCTCCCCCTCTCGTTGCTATGCATCTCCATGGATAGATCATTGCATGTGCGTAGATTTTTTTTCTTGTCCATGCAACGTTTCCCAACAGTGGACTCATATGGAACAACTTTGGGTTTATGGAAGTGGATGCACAAGAAGTATTTCTGCTTAGTACAAGTGAAGGCTAGCAAGAGACTGGGAAGCGACCAACTAGAGAGCGACAACAGTCATAAACATGCATTGAGATTAACCAACATTGAGTGCAAGCATGAGTAAGATATAAATCGCCATGAACATAAATATCATGGAGGCTATGTTGATTTTTTTTCAAGTACATGCGTGAACATGTGCCAAGTCAAGCCACTCGAATCATTCAAAGGAGGATACCATCCTATCATACTACATCACAACCATTTTAAAAGCATGTTGGCACGCAAGATAAACCATTATAAACTCCTAGGTTATTAAGCATGGCATGAGTAACTATAATCTCTAATTGTCATTGCAAACATGTTCATTCATAATAGGCTGAATCAGGAACGATGAACTAATCATATTTACAAAAACAAGATAGCTCGAGTTCATACCAGCTTTTCCTCATCTCAATCATTTCATCATATATTGTCATTATTGCCTTTCACTTGCACGACCGAACGGTGTGAATAATAATAATAGTGCACGTCTATTGGACTAAGATGGAATCTACAAACATATATTCAAAGGAGAAGACAAGGTAATATGGGCTCTATGTTAGATGAATAATAATGCATATGAGAGCCATTCAACATTTTCATCGTGGTCCTCTCCTCTCGATCCCCAAAGAAAAGAAAAATAACTTCAAAGAAACACACTGAAATGTTTTTGGAGTTTTTGTTTTTCTAAAGAAAGTAAAACAAGAACGAGGAAAACTATTTACATGGGAAAGCTCCCAACAAGCAAAAGAAGAACGAGAAATCTTTTTGGTTTTTCTTTAATAGTACTACTACGTAATCATGGAAAGAAAACTAAATAGAAGCTACAACTAATTTTTTTTGGTTTTTCTCAAAGTTTTTCAAACACACAAGAAGAAAGAGGGAAAAAGAAAATAAACTAGCATGGATAGTACAATGAAAAAGTATGATCACCGACAACTCGAATGAATGTGTGAACATGAATGTAATGTCGGTGAGAAATACGTACTCCCCCAAGCTTAGGATTTTGGCCTAAGTTGGTCTATGGCCACGGCTGGTGTCGGGGATATACCCCACGGCGTAAACCGGCCGGAAGTTAACCCGGCCGGACTTGGCGGTTTACCTGAAGACCCCGCTGACACTTGGCGAGTTACTGGCGACCCGTCCTGACTTGGCGGTTTACAAGCAACCCACCTGGTCATTATGACTCACTGGTGATCCGACGTGCGGGACAGACGGATAACAAGGCCCAAGGCCCAGAAGGCCGGTTCACGTTATGGTGGGCCGGTTTAAGAGGAAAGGAATATTTACCTTACAAAGAGTGAAGACTCGGACTTGTATCCGGGTTGTATTAGAAGGGAGACTAGCCCTAATCATAAAAGGACTCCATATGTAACCCGCCCCTCTAACTTATATAAGGAGGGGCAGGGCTCCCAAAAGAGGGACAAGCTACAAGCAAGAAGAAACAATCTTAAGGCTAGACACAAAGAGGAGAGCCGGTTTACGGCGACTCCCTCATGATGATAATGAGACCTAGCCTCAAACAACATGTAGGGTTTTTACCGGATGATGTTTCCCGGGGCCCGAAGCTGTCTAAATCCCTGTCTTGTGTTGCGTCTCTCAATTCCGCTCAACCCCTCTCAAGCTACCACATAGATGCGTTGGCCTCGCGACTAAGTCCTCACATTAAGGACATCTGACGTGTTAATTCCACGACAGTTGGCGCCCACCGTGGGGCCTACGCACGGTGGTGATGAGTTCTTGAAGGGATTTTTTCTCAAGGATCGAGAAGTTCATAATTTTCCAGATGAAGAAAGTCGGTTTCAGAAGGATTTGAGTCGTCGACAAGCAATCGGAATAGCACATATACGAAATTAATAGTCGGATGGCTGCTTTGGGCGACGTAGCAAGTTCATCTGCTACAACTCATGGGCGAGAAGGAAGATTTTATTGACAGAATTTGAGATCGAGAAGATTGGGATTGTGTGCGTCACCGCACGCATTGTTAGGCAATCCGTTGAATCCGACTCTCTGTTGTGGTATTTCCGTGTGCCACCACACAATCTGTCTGGATCGCCGAATCCTACTATTCTTCTTATTACGCGGAAGTTCGAGACCTATTCAGAGTCCCAGATGATCTGCTACGTGGCTGTAAGTAATATTATGGTGCTACCTATTGTGTCACAGGAGGCCATCTGTTCATCAATAAAAAAAGGAAGGGGACGTTGTATGCGCTGCCGCGGAGCATCTGCCTGTATCCGATAGCATGCAAATCGCAAGTAGCATCTATATTTTCTAGCGGCAGCTGGCTCCATGCACGGAGTTCATAAAATCCCACATGGTTTTGTCCCTACGCAAAAGAAATCAAGTGGTAGTTCCAAGGAGTATTTTTCCAAGCAATGAAAAAACTCAAGTTCTAATTAGCTACTGTACCTACGAGCAATTTGGGAGAAAACTATGGAACAATGTACATGCACGTAGTACATCCGGTTTAACATACCTTCACCAAAGGTACATCGGATACAATGTTTAGGCCACGAGGGAAGCCACGGATTTGTCTCTGCCTTGTCCTCACCTCCATGGCCGGCGCGCCATCCGCCAACACGGCCTCAACTAGTCACCTCCTCTGCGGCAGTTCGTCGCTGTGCTTGCTTCTGCGCCTCCACGCGGCCCTGCACCATAGCATACGGCTACTGCTTATGGCTATGTTTCTTCACACGTACAGTACTGCCGCACCATTACACCTCGCCACAACTGCGCCTCAAGTCGGTGTCGCCCGGGTTTCATCGCGTTGCCTCCGTTTCTCTGTGGCCCTGCCTTCTTCAAACCGCTGTTGCGCCTCGCCTGTTTGAACCGACCTGCGTCGGCTGCTTTGTAGTTCGTCAGCTGGCCGCTGATTCCTTTGCTTCCGCACGCCGCTGAGGCGCCTGCCTCGACCCGCTGTCCGCACACTCGGGCTGAGTCGCACTCCGGCCAGCTCCGGTGTGCCATATACTGCCGCTTCTTCCACTGTGACTCGTCTCCGTTTTGCCAAGGCACCCCCTGCTGGTGTGACCTTGTCTTGCTAGTACAAAGCAAAAGAAAATTGGGGGTTCAGCTAGAGGATAATGGAGCAGTGCATGCATGCATGTGGATTCGACAACTAGTCTGCCGACAACAATAGAGTGGGAATCCCAGTGGGCAAGTACTGGCATTAAAGTGTACACCGGGTCGATGGCAGTCAGGATGCTGGGATAAATCCCAAGGACCAGAAACAAACATTATGCTTTATCAACGTTAGCGCTGTTCATCTGACAAATCATCAGGTGGTATCTTCTCTATATATTTTATTAGCGCATATTAAATTGTTTGAGAACAGTTACTTTGTATTTCAATATATTTTATGCAGGACAAAGTACACTACGAAAGTAACGTCATGAGGCTCGCGCGGATTAAATATCATGGCCAACTCTCGCGCCTGCGCCGATTTTAATGACCATTGTCGTGGCCGACTCGTCTGTCCGCACCTGCGATTGATTCGCCCGTCTACACCGAATTACAATACCACAGTCGACTCATCTGTTGTCCGGGCGAATCAGGTGTTATCCTTCCAATGTATTTTATCACTACATGTTAAATCATCCGACAACAATTACTCTGGCCTGTAATATTTTTATGCAGGACGGCTATTAAAAGAAAAAGGGGTGGTATTATACCGCGAAGGCATGTTGAGCTGTGCCGCGCAGCATCACGAACATGCATATAATGGTCCGGTTTACATCAACGTGCTGGCCGACTCGCCCGCCCGCACCACCTTACAACGCCACGGACGACTTGCCCGTCCGCCCTCGCCGCCGGTTCATGCGTCCGCGCCGGTTTACAACGCGGAGGACAACTTACTTGTCCGCACTGGTTTACAATGCCGCGGCCGATTCATCCGTCTGCTCGTCTGGCCGGCTCGGCCGTGATTAATTTTAGCATCACTGTGGTGATCATAAACTCCATGGCGGATAATTTCTGGCCTAACACATCAGGTGATATCCATCTAAAATATATTTTATTAGTGCATATTATTTTTGTCAAAGAGCAGTTTATCTTTGCCTTGGTCTGCAATATTGTATGCAGGACAATTATTCATTATAAACATGGTTTATACCATGGGTACGAAGCACGCGCTGGCAACGTCCTGCCCGGTGTTCGTCCGTGCCACATTACACGGTGAATGGACGCGTGCAAGACGCCGCCCTTACGGCCCGATTTACATCAGCTTGCCGGGACCGTGCCTGCGTTTGACTCGCCCGTCCGAACCAGTTTACAACACCGTGGCCGGTTCATCTGTCCAAGCCACCTCTAATATTGTGGATGTCTCTACCGTCCATTTATTGCGGCCTGGTCTACATCAACATACCAGGCCGCACCTGTCTGCATGAGCTGTTTATTGAGTATGAGCAAGTCACAACTTGGGTAGCCCGGTTTTCTTTCAACAAAAAGGAGGCAAATTATCATATACTATCAACCGCCGTTTGCACTGGACGGCTCATTGGGCAGGCGCACAAGTCGCCGCCACTACAGTTTGGTTAACTTCAAATCGCCAGTTGGAAGGAACCATTGGCCGAGTTGCTGACACGGCTCATACGAGATCATTTATAACCCGCCGCAGTCACCTCAACCTTCTGTGGATTTACATCGTGCTATCAACACCAATGATATACAAGTCATGTCGGTTTATATCATGGTCAAATATGAAGAGTTTCAAGCCAACTCCTCGAGTCACCTTGAGACTCGGGGGCTACGATGACATGACTCAGCAAATCTTGCTAGTTTCAGCAAATTTAAGAACCGCAGGACGATGGAGGAAAAGATAACCCGGTCCAGGAGGCTACTGTTACTTGAAGGCCGTCAGAAAATTTCCGGTTTAGAAAGTATATGACAGTTATAAAATCCCGGCTCAATGAAGAAGATCCGGGTCATCAGAAAGGATTCCGGTTTAAATTCCGGCTCAAGGGAAGTCAGTCTCATTGAAGCTCTGAAGCGCCCAAATCCGGTTTAACAATGTCCGGTTCAAAAAAGGAATTAATTTCTCGTAAGTTCGAGTTTAAAGACCGTCAGAAAATTTCCGGCTGAAAATGAAGATTCCGGTTTAAAATCCGGGTCAAGGGAAAGATGTCTCCCACAAAGCTTTGAAGCTCTCAATATCTGGTTCAAGATCCCGGTTCAAGAAGAATTTATCTCTTGCAAAAAAGTTAAAAATTACCGAAGAGGATCTGCTGCCATGATGCGCGGTTCAAACATGGGTATCCTGCCTTATTGGCCTAACATATTATTGATCACATGGGGGCTTCTGCTTCATAAAGCGGGGTCTCTGTTCTTTTTTACATCATGCATGGTTACACGGAGATTCTGTCTTAAAGCAGCCTCCGGTTTACCCCTTGAAATTTGCTTTTCAAAAAAGCTTTGTGATATCACTTGGGGCCTTGGTCGTGTCCGAACCAATGCGACACCTTTTGATAGGCGAAAGCCACCAGATCACTTGGGGACATGGTCAAGTCTGAACCAGTCACGCCTCTTGATCGGCCTAAGGCCACAGAGTCACTTGGGGGCTTGGTCGAAACCGAACCATTGCCACGCCACTTGATCGGCATAATGCCACGGTTTCAGTTGGGGACCTGGCTGACTTGAACCATAGCTACACCTATTGGGAGCTTGGTCGTGTCCGACCATGGTAACACCATCTGATCGGCTCAGTAAAGCCTTCCTTTTTGCAAACGGTTTTATCATTGCCTTTGCTTCCATATTTTTTCATAACTGTTATTTGATTTTTGTTGCATTTTTTAAACTGACAATGTTTTAATCCGGTTCAACTGTCAATTACAAATTGACGGAACACGGTCAAATCTTAATTCGGAGGCCATCTGCCCAGTTTGATTTTCTATTATCATCCTATTATGGAGTAAACCGGCATTCATAAACCCGGCTTGACTTTCAATTACAAGTTGTCAATACAGGATCAAGTTATAATCCGGAGACTATCAACCCGGTCTGGTTTGACTATGAGTCGCCAGTATTATATATGGTTAAACCGGTGTTTATCACAACCCGGTACGGTTTATCATGAACCGGCACACTATGAAAGGAGTTATCATTACTCAAGATTGGGGTTATCACTCTTACTACAAAAAATTGGTAAAGCCAGCAATGTGATTCAACATCACAGGTATGATATATTTCATATTTGATTATTCTTAAGTGCAACCTTGGGTATAAACCCAGGTTATATGTTGGGCATTATGACCCGTCCGGCGGTAAACCGCCAGGACACTTTAAACTTGTTGTATGCAGAAACAGGTTGAATAAAGCATAATTATAAATCACCAGTGTTTATTAAACCGGCCTGGCTTTAAGACGATAAGTCGCTAGTATATGATGGGAAGTTATCCGGTGTTTATTAAACCGGCCTAGCTTTTGACTATAAGTCGCCAGTATATATTTGGATTGCGCCATTGGAATCATGCGCTTATAAATCATTGGGTTATATTATTCAAATAGCCAAACTTGGCTGAATTTTCATTATGATATTGAATGAATATGGTTTTCATACCGGATTATATTATCTTGAATAGCCAACATGGCTGGATCTTTATTATGGTTATTAATAACCGCTATTATTGAGGTTTTCAAAGTCGCTTTAGCGCACTGGATATTTTTTTCAAAGGATATGATTTATTCTACAATTGAAGGAATAGTCCCGAGTCGCTGCAGGCTTACGACCCGGCACTTGGAGGCTACATTATTCAAATTGAGGTTATATGCAAGTCTCATGTCGCTGCAAGCATGCACCATGACACTTGGAGGCTAATGCAAAGTCATTTTTTTGCTCATATTATTGAAGACCCGACTCATCACATTATAATGAGCCGACCCTTGGGGGCTACCAATTGCTCCTGTCAACAACTCAAGGTACACAAGTTAAATCCATTATATTGAAGGGTCCACTGCTCAGTTGGTAAAGCACAAGGCTCTTAACCTTATGGACGTGGATTCAAGCCCATGATGGGGGTTACATCATATGATGTTATTTTCATTGAAGTATATATCAAGTCCCAGCTCAATATTATCTTACTGAGCCGACCCTTGGGGGCTACACATCATTGCCCAAATCTACATATTTACAAAGTCCCTGCTCATTATTGCATAAATGACCCGGCCCTTGGGGGCTACACTGGTTGATGTTTTATGAGTATAAGGCAATTTTAAGTCCCTGGTTGCTGCAAGCATGACAACCCGGCACTTGGGGGCTACATAATATGGAGTGTTCAGTTTTTACTAGTGACTGGGATGAACAACATGGATTTCTTCAAAAGTGGCAGTATTGATATTGAAGCAAGTCTTAAACCATAACTTTGTTTTGTTCAAGACTTGGGGGCTACAGGTAATATGGATATAAGGGAGAAGTATCTTCCAAATTTTCAGTTTGGAGTAAACCAGATTAAACCGGCGTTGGGAACAATCATGACCCGGAATTATCAGTTTTTATAACCTGACAATGGTGGTAATCATAAACCGGCAAGTTCTACATCTTCAAACCGGCTGAATATCAGATGAGTATTTCAAGACCAACATTTCTTAAACCGGTGCTTCGGAAGCCGACTCAAGTGGATTATTCTTTGCAATATTTTTCTATGAGAAACCAACGTCAGCAATTTGAGTATGATGCTGGTTGACCCGGATTTTCTAGAAGGAGGAAATGACAAGGATTCAGAATGATCAGATGCCGGTTTACAAGAATTCTTAACCCGGAGCATAGTCTGTCAAATTTGTTCTTGTATTTGTTTTACAAGATCAGTTTAACATGGATAAATCCAAATTAAACTGGGGGCTAATGTCGGGGATATACCCCACGGCGTAAACCGGCCGGAAGTTAACCCGGCCGGACTTGGCGGTTTATCTGAAGACCCCGCTGACACTTGGCGAGTTACTGGCGACCCGTCCTGACTTGGCGGTTTACAAGCAACCCACCTGGTCATTATGACTCACTGGTGATCCGACGTGCGGGACAGACGGATAACAAGGCCCAAGGCCCAGAAGGCCGGTTCACGTTATGGTGGGCCGGTTTAAGAGGACAGGAATATTTACCTTACAAAGAGTGAAGACCCGGACTTGTATCTGGTTTGTATTATAAGGGAGACTAGCCCTAATCATAAAAGGACTCCATATGTAACCCGCCCCTCTAACTTATATAAGGAGGGGCAGGGCTCCCCAAAGAGGGACAAGCTACAAGCAAGAAGAAACAATCTTAGGGCTAGACACAAAGAGGAGAGCCGGTTTACGGCGACTCCCTCGTGATGATAATGAGACCTAGCCTCAAACAGCATGTAGGGTTTTTACCAGATGATGTTTCCCGGGGCCCGAAGCTGTCTAAATCCCTGTCTTGTGTTGCGTCTCTCGATTCCGCTCAACCCCTCTCAAGCTACCACATAGATGCGTTGGCCTCGCGACTAAGTCCTCACATTAAGGACATCTGACGTGTTAATTCCACGACAGCTGGCCTGGCGGATATCCAAAGTTATAGTCGGGGTTGTACTGAGATGCAGCGGCTACCCCCTGAAGGGCTGCAGCATGGAGGCGAGCGGCCTCCACCCTTGTCTCATACTTGTTTGACTCCTCTCAGGTTATGAAATATCTCCCTCTGACCTGAAAGTTAAAGAAGGCGGGAACAGGAAGGGTAATATGGACAGCGCGCTATCGGTCAAAGATTAGTCAGTACAGGAGGGACTGTTCATTCCTCACAAGAAACTGGTAGCATACCAAAGCATTATAATCAAGAAAAGCATGTGGTAATTCAGTGTCATTCATCTTTATGGGCACCCCAAGATAATTAGCTAGGCGAGTGGTATAAATTCCACTAAAGAAATCTCCTTCCTTAGCATGAAGGTGTAACCTCCTTGCAATAATAGCCCCCAAGTTATATCGTTTATCACCCAACACTGCATACTTGAGGACACTAAGGTCCGATGCACAAAGGTGGCTATGATCATGTTTACCATTAATGCATCTACCTATGAAGAGAGCAAAATAGTGTATGGTAGGAAAATGAATGCTCCCCATGGAGGCTTGTGTGATATCTCTAGTTTCTCCCACCGTGATGCTAGCAAGGAAATCATTGTATTTAGTTTTGCGAGGCTCACTAAGAATGCCCCATTGTGGGATTTTGCATGCATCACTAAAATCTTGTAGGTCCATGGTATAAGATTTATCATAAAGATCAAATAGGACAGTATGAGTATTGCACTGGGATGTAAATTTAAATCTTCACACAAATGAATCAGTGAGGTGATAGTATTGTCGGCACTTATCTGACACGAAGTCCTCAAGGCAAGCATTTTGTACGTATGCATCAAACTCATCCTTGAAACCTGCATGGACCATCCATTCATCCAACGGCCATTCGCAATGTGGCACTAGAGCTTCTCTTGGTGGTTCAAGGTCAGACTCACATATCGCGAGCCTTGGGGCTTGCTTCCTCGAGGAACCACCTTGGTAAATCTTCCTAAACATTTTTCTTCCTCTAAAAAATTCTGAAATTTTTAGTGACTCAAAATAAAAGTAAACCAAACTCAACAAAATTGATAGCAACTACTCCTACAAGTGCTTAGAGGCTATATCATGCATCAAAACTACTTTGGACCATATAAATTTGACATGCTAGCTCAAGAACAAGGTCACCACAACAACAAAAATTTGCAATATACAAATCACTAGAACAAAAACTAATTGGACCATTGGAGGAGTCACACACCGAAGAACAATCCCCCAAAACAGTTTTGCAAATGGAGCTTTCACTACAAAAAAAAGACACATCCGTGACATTTTGGGTCGAGCGATTTTTTTCCTGTCATGTTTATGACACTTCTATGACGATAATTGTGACAAAACCCGGTATCGTCATAGATGTGGTGGGCTCCTACTTCTGTGACAAAAAATCATGACAGAAAATGGGCTTTTCGTCCTAGGCGGGCTGGAGATGCAGCTGCATGACATTCTTTGGGCCATCCATGACGGAAAAAACCGTGGTAGAAGCAAGGGCGAGGAAAATATTGGGGAGTCCCCGGTTATGGTGGGTGGTCGGGGTCGAGCGATGCATCGAGGTTTGCGTGTTTCTCTCATAGACGTACGCGCATGTGTGCGAGGCATTGCGATCTAACTGAACCCGAGAGAGGCGTTCTCCTACTGAATCCGAGCGATTGCACTAACTACACGTTACTGAACCCGTGTGATCGATCGATCCCTGGCTGTTAGCTGAACCCGATCGAGTGATTCCTTCGCTACTACTGCTAACTGAAGCCGATCGAACCTGCTGCCTCTTGATGAACAGTGAGCATTGTTGGGGTTGGATGAACAGTTCCCAATGGGGGTTGGATGAACAGGACCCCATGGGGGTAGAGGCCATTGCCGCTAGATGAACAGGACCCCAATCGAGACGGTTAGGGGTGGATGAATAGGAGCCCGTGGAGGGATGGTTGAACAATAGCCGGTGGAGGGCTGGATGAACAGTAGCCCGTGGAGGGGTGGTTGAACAGTAGCCGATGGAGGCTGGATGAACAGGAGCCCGTGGATGAACAATAGCTGGTGGAGGCAGGAGGGAGACACAGTGGATGAAAAGTCGCAGGTGGAGGCTGGAGGAGGTTGACGGTGGATGAACAATAGCCCGTGGAGGCTAGAGCGAGGCAGTAGATGATGGATTAATAGTAGTTCATGGAGTCCCGTTTTGCGGTACGCCACACCCCTCCCGATGAACAGGACCCCCGTTTCGACCGTAGGAGGTCGAAGAGAAGTCTGTTTCCTCTGTTTTGTGGTACGCCACACCCCTCCCGATCAACATCACCCCGTTTCGACCGTAGGAGCTCAAACACAAGTCCGTTTCCTTTGTCTTGCGGTACACCAGACCTCTCCCGGTGAACAGGATCCGTTTCGACCGTAGGCGGTTGAACAGAAGGCCGCTTCCTCCGTTCTGCGGTATGCAAGGCCTTGTTTCGGCTGTTCGGTCCAAGCCGGTTGGCTCCCGATGAACATGAAGCATTCCGTTGCCTCCCGATGAACACGACGACGCAGTTTCTCTGTTCCAACCCTGTCGGATTTCGGGTTCCGGCAAAACCCTTGAGGTTCGAACACTGGGGTGCACACGAAGATTTCCCCTACTGAATCTCGCTCTCACCCTCGCCGCGATCCCTAAGCTTAGCTCGATGAACTCACAACACAAGAGACACAAGATTTATACAGGTTTGGGCCACCGTTGTGGTGTAATACACTACTCCTATGTGGTGGTGGTGGATTGCCTCTTGGGTTGGTGATGAATAGTACAAGGGAAGAACAACCTCGCAAGGAGAGGTGTTCTTGTGCTTGGCGGGTTGCTCGGGGAGGAATTGATCGATCCCCTCTATTGCGGTTGCTAGTCCTATTTATAGAGGCCCTAGTCCTCTCCCCAAATATTGAGCGGGAAGGGATCCAACAACGGCCAATTTGAAAGGGGACAACTAGTACAAGCTATCCTGACTAAAGGTGGTCTTCGCCTGTCAAAGGCGCTGGTGATGACGCTGTCTTGGGCTCCACGATAACCTCCGTCCCGCCGTCCTGCTTGCCTTGGTCTTGTTGCACCGATATGGAGACCTTTGCCTGATGCCTTGGTACTCCGCGCCTTCGCTTGCCCCCTTAGCACCAAAGGGGAAACGAGGACACTGCATGCGCTGGCGCCTGCCTGGCGCCCGCCTGGCCTTGGTCATCATAGCTTGTGTCATGGGAACCTCACGAGGTACCATTTGCCTTGATCTCTCCGCCTCCTCGCGAGCCCTCCTGGTGAGGCCACTCCTGAGGAGGCCTTGTGTCGTCCACCCCACGAGGCTTGGCCCCTCGTGAGGGTCTTGAGTGTTCGGTTGATGAAGACGGGCCGTACTGGGCCACTGGTGGAGCCACGTCGTGGGCCGCAGCCAGGCAAGTCTGGGGACCCCCGTTCCCAGAACACCGACAGTAACCCCGGGCCCAAGGCGCGCTCGGACTTGGCTTAGCAGCGAAGCCAAAGGGCAAGTGTGGAGCGCCGTGAATCCCAATAGCATGCGGCCTTGGTCGACGCGTGGCGACTGATTGGATGTGGGCGTCTCCGCTTCCCCACACCGCCCCAATATCCACCTGGCTAGGCGGCTTCGACACCCTACACAGTTAATTCTTCCTCGCAGGCGGCGTGTTCCCCATCCTTCCTTCTTCCTTGAGCCCATGCCTTTGCTTCCAATCTGACTCGAGCGCTGTCCCCTCCATTGCCATGGCCCCGACTAGCACAGAGAAAGGGAAGAAGCCTCTGCTCTCAGCCAATCCACCCCTGGCAATCGAGCCCACCGTCGGCCGACCGCGGGTGCTCAACCTGGAGGCCATGGGCAAGGTCTGCCCTACGCTTGCTTCTTGCTTCAACGAGTGGGGAGGGATGGTGGCTTGGCCTACATCTCGAGCTTCCATTGACAGGACAACCACTAAGGTTCGGTTCTTTCTTGACGCCCTGTGGGCTGGCCTGGTTCCCCCTTTCTCCGCCTTCTTCAACGCAGTGCTCTCCATTACCAGATCCACATGCTGCATCTTGGTCCCCAATCTGTTGCCCTTCTCGCCATCTTATCCTTCGTTTGCGAGGCCATGGTGGGCATTGCTCCTTCCATTGCCCTCTTGCACCATTTCTTCTTGCTGCATCTGACCGACCCCTCGCAGTGCTCGGGGTGCCTGAGCTTCTAGGTTGTGGTAGAGACGGCCGCCTCGGGGATTGATTTTGATCTCCCGCCATCCACGAGCGGGTTCTGGATGCAATGGGTGTACGTGGATGTCGGAATGCTCAGCCCCCTGCTCTCGCCTTCATCGTCGCCCGCTGATACGTCTCCAACATATCTATAATTTTTGATTGTTCCATGCTATTATATTACCCCCTCTGGATGTTTATAGGCTTTATTTTACACATTTATATCATTTTTGGGAGTAACCTACTAACGGGAGGCCCAACCCGTATTGCTGTTTTTTTGTCTATTTCAGTATTTTAAAGAAAAGGAATATCAAACGGAGTCCAAATGGAATGAAACCTTCGGGAGCGTGATTTTTGGAACGAACGTGATCCAGAGGACTTGGAGTGCAAGCCAAGAAGCAGCTGAGGCGGCCACAAGGGTGGAGGGTGCGCCCACCCCTACAGGGCGCGCCCCCTATCTCGTGGGCCCCTCGGGCGGCCACCGACCTACTTCTTCCTTCTATATATACCCACGTACCCTGAAAACATCCAGGGAGCCAACAAAAAACAATTTCCACCGCCGTAACCTTCTGTATCCGCGAGATCCCATCTTGGAGCCTTTGCCGGTGCTCCGCCGGAGGGGGAACCAACCACGGAGGGCTTCTACATCAACACCATAGCCCCTCCGATGAGTTGTGAGTAGTTTACCACAGACCTTCGGGTCCATAGTTATTAGCTAGATGGCTTCTTCTCTCTTTTTGGATCTCAATACCATGTTCTCCCCCTCTCTTGTGGAGATCTATTTGATGTAACTCTTTTTGCGGTGTGTTTGTCGAGATCCGATGAATTGTGGGTTTATGATTCAAGTTTATCTATGAGAAATATTTGAATCTTCTCTGAATTCTTTTATGTATGATTGAGTTATCTTTGCAAGTCTCTTCGAATTATCAGTTTGGTTTGGCCTACTAGATTGATCTATCTTGCCATGGGAGAAGTGCTTAGCTTTTGGTTCGATCTTGCGGTGTCCTTACCTAGTGACAATAGGGGTTGCAAGGCACGTACTGTATTGTTGCCATCGAGGATAAAAAGATGGGGTTTATATCATATGGCATGAGTTTATCCCTCTACATCATGTCATCTTTCTTAATGTGTTACTTTGTTCTTATGAACTTAATACTCTAGATGCATGCTCGATAGCGGTCGATGTGTGGAGTAATAGTAGTAGATGCAGGCAGTAGTTGGTCTACTTGTCATGGACGTGATACCTATATACATGATCATGCCTAGATAATCTCATAATTATTCGCTTTTCTATCAATTGCTCGAGAGTAATTTGTTCACCCACCATAATACTCTTATGCTATCTTGAGAGAAGCCACTAGTGAAACCTATGGCCCTCAGGTCTATCTTTTATCATATAAGCTTTCAATTTACTTTTATCTGCATCTTTACTTTTCCAATCTATATTATAAAATACCAAAAATATATTTATCTTATCATATTATCTCTATCAGATCTCACTTTCGTAAGTGGCCGTGAAGGGATTGACAACCCCTTTATTGTGTTGGTTGCGAGTACTTTGTTTGTTTGTGTAGGTGCGTGGGACTTTTGAGGAGCCTCCTACTGGATTGATACCTTGGTTCTCAAAAACTGAGGGAAATACTTACACTACTATTGCTGCATCACCCTTTCCTCTTCAAGGAAAACCAACGCAAGCTCAATATGTAGCAAGAAGGATTTCTGGCGCCGTTGCCGGGGAGGTCTTCGCTCAAGTCAAGACATACCAAGTACCCATCACAAACTCATCTCCCTCGCATTTACATTATTTGCTATTTGACTCTCGTTTTCCTCTCCCCCACTTCACCCTTGCTGTTTTATTTGCCCTCTCTTTCCCAATCTTCTCCTCTCCCTTTTTCGCTTGCCTCTTTCTGTTTGCTTGTGTGTTGGATTACTTGTTGCCAGCAAGATAATACTAAATTGTGTGATTTCTCCAATACCAATAATAATGATTTCCTTAGTACTCCGATTGCTCCTCTTAATGATGTCAAGTCTTGTGAAATTAATACTGCTTTGCTGAGTCTTGTTATGAAAGATCAATTTGCCAGCCTTCCTAGTGAAGATGCCGCTACCCATCTAAACAACTTTGTTGATTTGTGTGATATGCAAAAGAAGAAAGATACGGATAATGATATTGTTAAATTAAAGTTATTTCCGTTTTCACTTAGAGATCGTGCTAAAGTTTGGTTTTCGTCTTTGCCTAAAAATAGTATTGATTCTTGGAATAAGTGCAAAGATGCTTTTATCTCTAAAGTTTTTCCTGCCGCTAAGATTATCACTCTTAGGATGAATTTTAAACAACTTGATCATGAGCATGTTGCCCAATCTTGGGAAAGAATGAAATTGATGATTCGCAATTGCCCTACTCATGGTTTGAATTTATGGACGATCATACAAAATTTTATGCCGATTTGAACTTTGCTTCTAGAAATCTTTTAGATTTGGCCGCGGGAGGCACGTTTATGGAAATCACGTTAGGAGATGCTACAAAACTTCTTGATAATATTATGGCTAATTATTGTCAATGGCACACCGAAAGATCTTCTAGTAAAAAAGTGCATGCTATAGAAGAAATCAATGTTTTGAGTGGAAAAATGGATGAACTTAGAAATTATTTGCTACTAAGAGTGCTCCTTTTGATCCCAATGATATGCCTTTGTCTACTTTGATTGAGAATAATAATGAATCTATGGATGTGAATTTTGTTGGTAGGAATAGTTTTGGAAACAATGCTTATAGAGGAAACTTTAATCCTAGACCGTTCCCTAGTAATTCCTCTAATAATTATGGAAATTCCTACAATAACTCTTATGGTAATTTTAATAAGATGCGCTCTGATTTTGAGAATAGTGTGAAAGAATTTATGATCTCTCAAAAGAATTTTAATGCCTTGCTTAAAGAAAAATTGCTCAAAGTTGATGATTTGGCTAGGAACGTTGATAGACTTCCGCTTGATGTTGATTCTCTTAAACTTAGATCTACTCCTCCTAAGCATGATATCACTGAGTCTCTCAAAGCAATGAGAATTTCCATTGATGAGTGCAAGGAAAGAACCGCTAGATTGCGTGCTAAGAAAGATTGCTTTGTAAAGGCGTGTTCTTCTAGTTTCGATGAAAATAATGATGAAGATCTTAAAGTTATTGATGTGTCCCCTATTATCTTTGTTTTTCAATATGAATCTTGATAATAATGGGACTGGAGATGAGTCAACTTTAGTTAGAAGGTGTCCCAATAATTCGGAGTTTTTAGATCTTGATGCTAAATTTCGTAAATGTGGGATTGGAGAGGTCATGACTTTAAATAGCATTGAACCCACTATCTAGGATTTCAAGGAATTTGATTATGATAATTGTTCTTTAGAAGGTTGTATTTCCTTGTTGCAATCCGTTGTTAATTCTCCTCATGCTTATAGTTAAAATAAAGCTTTTACCAAACATATCATTGATACCTTGATGCAATATTTTGATGAAAAACTTAATTTGGAAGTTTCTATACCTAGAAAACTTAATGATGAGTGGGAACCTACTATAAAGATTAAAATTAAAGATCATGAGTGTTATGCTTTGTGTGATTTGGGTGCTAGTGTTTCCACGATTCCGAAAACTTTATGTGATATTCTAGGTTTCCATGATCTTGATGATTGCTCTTTAAATTTGAACCTTGTGGATTCCACCATTAAAAATCCAATGGGAAGGATCAATGATGTTCTCATTGTTGCAAATAGAAATTTGGTGCCCATAGATTTTATCGTTCTTGATATAGATTGCAATCTTTCTTGGCCTATTATTCTCGGTAGACCTTTCCTTAGAATGATTGGCCCGATTATTGATATGAAGGAAGGGTATATTAGATTCCAATTTCCATTAAGGAAGGGCATGGAGAACTTTCCAAGAAAGAAAATTAAATTACCTTATGAATCTATCATGCGAGCTACATATGAATTGAGTGCTAAAGATGGCACTACTTAGATCTATCTTCGCTTTTATGCCAAGCTAGGGGCGTTAAACGATAGCGCAAGTTGGGAGGCAACCCAATTTTATTTGTGTTTTTTGTTTTTGTTTCTGTTTAGTAATAAATTTTGCATCGACCTTCTGTTTAGATGTGTTTTTATGTTTTAATTAGTGTTTGTGCCAAGTAGAACCTATAGGATAACCTACGACGATAGTTAATTTGATTCTGCTGAAAAAGCAGAAACTTTGCGCTCACGAAATTAGTTTTGTTAAATCACAGAAACATGATTTTGCATTTATTATTTTTGCTGTAGATCAATAGATTAATTGTACAGGACTTCCTATTTTGGTAGAAGTTTAGTGTTCCAGAAGTTTGCGTTAGTTACAGATTGCTACAGACTGTTCTGTTTTTGACAGATTCTGTTTTTCGTGTGTTGTTTGCTTATTTTGATGCATCTATGGCTAGTATTAAGTGGTATGAACCATAGAGAACTTGAAATACAGTAGGTTTAACACCAATATAAATAAATAATGAGTTCATTACAGTACCTTATGTGGTGGTTTTTCTTTCTTTGACTAACGGAGCTTATGAGATTTCCTGTTGAGTTTTGTGTTGTGAAGTTTTCAAGTTTTGAGTAAAGATTTGATGGACTATGGAATAAGGAGTGGCAAAATCCTAAGCTTGGGGATGCCCATGGCACCCGAAGATATTCAAGAGTAGCCAAAAGCCTAAGCTTGGGGATGCCCCCGGAAGGCATCCCCTCTTTCGTCTTCGTTCATTAGTAACTTTACTTGGAGCTATATTTTTATTCGCCACATGATATGTGTTTTGCTTGGAGCGTCGTGTATGATATTAGTATTTGCTTTTTAGTTTACCACAATTATCCTTGCTGTACATCCATTTGGGAGAAGCCCACTGGATTGGAATTTATTAGAATACTCTATGTGCTTCACTTATATCTTTTGAGCTAGATAGTTTTTGCTCTAGTGCTTCACTTATATCTTTTAGAACACGGCGGTGGCTTAATTTTGTAGAAATTGCTAGTCTCTCATGCTTCACTTATATTATTTTGAGAGTCTCTTAGAACATCATGGTATTTGCTATGGTTATAAAATTGGTCCTAGAATGGTAGGCATCCAAGTTGGGTATAATAAAAACTATCATAGGAAGTGAATTGGATGCTATGATCAATTTGATACTTGATAATTGTTTTGAGATATGGAGGTAGTGATATTAAAGTAATGCTAGTTGGGTGATTATGAATTTAAAGAATGCTTGTGTTGAAGTTAGCAAGTCCCGTAGCATGCACGTATGGTTAAAGTTGTGTAACAAATTTGAAACATGAAGTGTCCTTGGATTGTGCATCCTTATGAGTGGTGGTCGGGGACGAGCGATGGTCTTTTCCTACCAATCTATCCCTCTAGGAGCATGCGCGTAGTGCTTGATTTTTGATGACTTCTAGATTTTGGCAATAAGTATATGAGTTCTTTTGACTAATGTTGAGTCCATGGATTATACACACTTTTACCTTTCCATTATTGCTAGCCTCTTCGGTACCGTGCATTGCCCTTTCTCACCTTGAGTGTTGGTGCAAACTTCGCCGGTGCATCCAAACCCCAAGATATGATACACTCTATCACACATAAACCTCCTTATATCTTCCTCAAAACAGCCACCATACCTACCTATTTATGGCATTTCCATAGCCATTCCGAGATATATTGCCATGCAACTTTCCACTGTTCCGTTTATCATCATGACACGCATTAATTTTGTCATATTGCCATTGCATGATCATGTAGTTGATATCGTATTTGTGGCTACCATGCATAATTTTTCATACATGTCACTCTTGATTCATTGCACCATCCTGGTACACCGCCGGAGGCATTCATATAGAGTCATATCTTGTTCTAGTTTCGAGTTGTAATTCATGTGTGGTAAATCAATAAAAGTGTGATGATCATCATTATTAGAGCATTGTCCCCAAAAAGATAAAAAAGAAAGCCAAAAGAAAAAAAGAAAGGCCAAAGAAAAAAAAGAGAAAGGCCAAAAAAGGCCCAAAAAAAGAAAAAGAAAAGAAAAAGAAAAGAAAAAAAATAAAAAAATAAAAAGGGGGCAATGTTACTATCTCTTTTTCCACACTTGTGCTTCAAAGTAGCACCATGTTCTTCATATAGTGAGTCTCATATGTTGTCACTTTCATATACTAGTGGGAATTTTTCATTATAGAACTTGGCTTGTATATTCCTACGATGGGCTTCCTCAAAATGCCCTAGGTCTTTGTGATCAAGCAAGTTGGATGCACACCCACTTAGTTTTCTTTTATTGAGCTTTCATTCATTTATAGCTCTAGTGCATCCGTTGCATGGCAATCCGTACTCCTCATGTTGACATCAATTGATGGGCATCTCCATAGACCGTTGATTATCCTTGTCAATGTGAAAATTTCTCCTTTTTTGTCTTCTCCACACAATCCCCATCATCATATTCTATTCCACCCATAGTGCTATATCCATGGCTGACGCTCATGTATTGCGTGAAAGTCGAAAAAGTTTGAGATTATTTAAGTACGAAACAATTGCTTGGCTTGTCATCGGGGGTGTAGAATTTGGGAACATTTTTGTGTGATGAAAATGAAGCATAGCCTAACTATATGATTTTGTAGGGATAAACTTTATTTAGCCATGTTATTTTGAGAAGACATGATTGCTTTGATTAGTATGCTTGAAGTATTACTATTTCTTGTGTCAATATGAACTTTTATTTTGAATCATTTGGATCTGAACATTCATGCCACAATAAAGAAAATTACATTGAGAATTATGCTAGGTAGCATTCCACATCAAAAATTCTGTTTTTATCATTTACCTACTCGAGGACGAGCAGGACTTAAGCTTGGGGATGCTCGATACGTCTCCAACGCATCTATAATGTTTTATTGTTCCATGCTATTATATTACCCCTTTTGGATGTTTATGGGCTTTATTTTAAACATTTATGTCATTTTTGGGACTAAACTCCTAACCGGAGGCCCAGCCTGTATTGTTGTTTTTTTGTCTATTTCAGTATTTCGAAGAAAAGGAATATCAAACGGAGTCCAAACGGAATGAAACCTTTGGGAGCATGATTTTTGGAACGAACGTGATCTAGCGGACTTGGCGTGCATGCCAAGAAGCAGCCGAGGCGGCCACGAGGGTGGAGGGCGCACCCACCCCTACAGGGCGCGCCCCCTATCTCGTGGGCCCCTCAGGTGGCCACCGACCTACTTCTTCTCATATATATACCCACGTACCCCGAAAACATCCAGGGAGCCAACGAAAAACAATTTCCACCGCCATAACCTTCTGTATCCGCGAGATCCCATCTTGTAGCCTTCGCCGGCGCTCCTCCGGAGGGGGAACCAACCACGGAGGGCTTCTACATCAACACCATAGCCCCTCCGATGAGTTGTGAGTAGTTTACCACAGAACTTCGGGTCCATAGTTATTAGCTAGATGGCTTCTTCTCTCTTTTTGGATCTCAATACCATGTTCTCCCCCTCTCTTGTGGAGATCTATTTGATGTAACTCTTTTTGCGGTGTGTTTGTCGAGATCCGATGAATTGTGGGTTTATGATTCAAGTTTATCTATGAGAAATATTTGAATCTTCTCTGAATTCTTTTATGTATGATTGAGTTATCTTTGCAAGTCTCTTCGAATTATCAGTTTGGTTTGGCCTACTAGATTGATCTATCTTGCCATGGGAGAAGTGCTTAGCTTTGGGTTCGATCTCGCGGTGTCCTTACCTAGTGACAATAGGGGTTGCAAGGCACGTATTGTATTGTTGCCATCGAGGATAAAAAGATGGGGTTTATATCATATCGCATGAGTTTATCCCTCTACATCATGTCATTTTTCTTAATGCGTTACTCTGTTCTTATAAATTTAATACTCTAGATGCATGCTGGATAGCGGTCGATGTGTGGAGTAATAGTAGTAGATGCAGGCAGGAGTCGGCCTACTTGTCACGGACGTGATGCCTATATACATGGTCATGCCTAGATAATCTCATAATTATTCACTTTTCTATCAATTTCTCGATAGTAATTTGTTCACCCACCGTAATACTTATGCTATCTTAAGAGAAGCCACTAGTGAAACCTATGGCCCCCGGGTCTATCTTTTATCATATAAGCTTTTAATTTACTTTTATTTGCATCTTTACTTTTCCAATCTATATTATAAAATACCAAAAATATATTTATCTTATCATACTATCTCTATAAAATACCCCTTTATTGCGTTGGTTGTGAGTTCTTTGTTTGTTTGTGTAGGTGCGTGGGACTTTTGAGGAGCCTCTGATACGTCTCCAACGTCTCTATAATTTTTTATTGTTCCATGCTATTATATTACCCCTTTTGGATGTTTATGGGCTTTATTTTACACTTTTATATCATTTTTGGGACTAACCTACTAACCGGAGGCCCAGCCCATATTGTTGTTTTTTTTTTGCCTATTTCAGTATTTCGAAGAAAAGGAATATCAAACAGAGTCCAAACGGAATGAAACCTTCGGGAGCGTGATTTTTGGAACGAACGTGATCCAGAGGACTTGGAGTGCAAGTCAAGAAGCTGCCGAGGCTCCCACGAGATAGGAGGGCGTGCCCCCCATAGGGCGCGCCCCCTATCTCATGGGCCCTCGGGCGGCCACCGACGTACTTCTTCCTCCTATATATACCTACGTATCCCAAAAACATCCAGGATAAAGACGAAACACAATTTCCACCACTGTAACCTTCTGTATCCGCGAGATCCCATCTTGGAGCCTTCGCCGGCATTCTGCCGGAGGGGGAATCGACCACAGAGGGCTTCTACATCAACATCCTTGCCCCTCCGATGAGTTGTGAGTAGTTTACCACATACCTACGGGTCCATAGTTATTAGCTAGATGGCTTCTTCTCTCTTTTTGGATCTCAATACAATGTTCTCCCCCTCTCTTGTGGAGATCTATACGATGTAAAATCTTTTTGCGGTGTGTTTGTCGAGATCCGATGAATTATGGGTTTATGATCAAGTTTATCTATGAATAATATTTGAATCTTCTCTGAATTCTTTTATGTATGATTGAGTTATCTTTGCAAGTCTCTTCGAATTATCAGTTTGGTTTGGCCTACTAGATTGATCTTTCTTGCCATGGGAGAAGTGCTTAGCTTTGGGTTCAATCTTGCGGTGTCCTTACCCAGTGACAGAAAGGGTTGCAAGGCACGTATTGTATTGTTGCCATGGAGGATAACAAGATGGGGTTTATATCATATTGCTTGAGTTTATCCCTCTACATCATGTCATCTTGCTTAATGCGTTACTCTGTTCTTATGAACTTAATACTCTAGATGCAGGCAGGAGTCGGTCGATGTGTGGAGTAATAGTAGTAGATGCAGGCAGGAGTCGGTCTACTTGTTATGGACGTGATGCCTATATACATGATCATGCCTAGATAATCTCATAACTATGCGCTTTTCTATCAATTGCTCGACAGTAATTTGTTCACCCACCGTAATACTTATGCTATCTTGAGAGAACCCACTAGTGAAACCTATGGCCCCCGGGTCTATCTCTTATCATATTTGCTTCCAATCTACTTTATTTGCATCTTTACTTTTTGCATCTATATTATAAAATACCAAAAATATATTTATCTTATCTTATTATCTTTATTAGATCTCACTTTCGCAAGTGGCCGTGAAGGGATTGACAACCCCTTTATTGCATTGGTTGCGAGTTCTTTGTTTGTTTGTGTAGGTGCGTGGGACTTTTGAGGAGCCTCCTACTGGATTGATACCTTGGTTCTCAAAAACTGAGGGAAATACTTACGCTACTATTGCTGCATCACCCTCTCCTCTTCGAGGAAAACCAACGCAAGCTCAAGACGTAGCAAGAAGGATTTATGGCGCCGTTGCCGGGGAGGTCTTCACTCAAGTCAAGACATACCAAGTACCCATCACAAACCCATCCCCCTCGCATTTACATTATTTGCCATTTGCCTCTCGTTTTCCTCTCCCCCACTTCAACCTTGCCATTTTATTCGCCCTCTCTTTCCCAATCTCCTCCCCTCTCTTTCGCTCACTTTCTTTCTCCTTGCTTTTGTTTGCCGTTATGTCTGAAATTGGGGAGATTATCGTCAATATGGACAACCATGATAACATGGAAAATTCTGATGCTCCGGCTGAAGAACCCCCTATCTTGCATACTAAAAAGTTCCGAATCGGTAGTGGTAACATCATTGGAAAAAGTGTTATTCAAGATTTCTTTACTTGTGCCGGTGCTTTACCTTCCATGGGTGGTTCTATCCTTCATAAAACTAGTAGTCTTGCGGATGCCATTGCTATGCTAGTGGTTGAACTTGAAAGACAATTTATGCATATGCATCCTTGCATACAAAGAATTTTTCTAGAATTTTCCAATATTGAGCATTCTTCTGTTAAACGCGCTGTTACTATTTTTTTGGCTCATGAGTTTAGATTTATCATAAGAGAGGCCAAAGAAATCTTTGGGCACTATAGGGTGGACGCCGGTCGTCCTCCCATAGAGGCGATCCTCTATGATCAAGAGGAATTTAGGCGTTTTCAGTCTTCGGACTATGTTGCTTTTAATGAAAACCTTAGAAAAAAGGTTCCTACCAATGTCTTGGTTGATTGCATTAACGAGCTTAATAATGATTTTGCCCTTCGAATCAATGAGCTAGGATACTCTCTTGAGTATAGGCTCACAAGATTTTGCCAAAAGAACGCTTTTAGTGATGAAATAGTTGTGCACTATGAAGGGCCAAAGGAGGAACCCGTTCCTCCTGTGATTGATCTTGGGGACCTTTGTCCCACTAAATTTAGCCCTTTTGATTACTTTTGCTTGCCTGAAAGAAAAGTTGCTGCCGAACGTAGAGAATATGAGATGAGCTTTCAAGATCTATCTTATTATTATGGCACTACTTAGATCTATCTTTGCTTTTATGCCTAGCTAGGGGCGTTAAATGATAGCGCTAGTTGGGAGGCAACCGAATTTTCTTTGTGTTTTTTGTTTTTGCTCCTGTTTAGTAATAAATCTTGCATCTACCTTCTGTTTAGATGTGTTTTTATCGTTTAATTAGTGTTTGTGCCAAGTAGAACCTATAGGATAACCTATGATGATGGTTGATTTGATTCTGCTGAAAAACAGAAACTTTGCACGCACGAATATAATTTTGTTAAATAACAGAAACGTGCTTTTGTGTTGATTCTTTTTGCTGATGATCAATAAACAAATTTTCCAGGACTTCCTATTTTGGTAGGATTTTTAGTGTTCCAGAAGTTTGGTTAGTTACAGATTGCTACAGACTGTTCTGTTTTTGACAGATTCTGTTTTTCGTGTGTTGTTTGATTATTTTGATGCATCTATGGCTAGTAAATTAGTTTATAAACCATGGAGAAGTTGGAATGTAGTAGGTTTAACACCAAAATATATAAAGAATGAGTTCATTACAGTACCTTATGTGGTGGTTTTGTTTTATTTCACTAACGGAGCTTATAAGATTTCCTGTTGAGTTTTGTGTTGTGAAGTTTTCAAGTTTTGGGTAAAGCTTTTATGGACTATGGAATAAAGGGTGGCAAGAGCCTAAGATTGGGGATGCCCAAGGCACCCCAAGATATTCAAGGATAGCCAAAAGCCTAAGCTTGGGGATGCCCCGGGAAGGCATCCCCTCTTTCGTCTTCGTTCATTGGTAACTTTACTTGGAGCTATATTTTTATTCGCCACATGATATGTGGTTTGCTTGGAGCGTCGTGTATTATATTAGTCTTTGATTTTTTGTTTACCACAATCATCCTTGCTGTACACACCTTTTTTGAGAAGCCTATTTGATTAGAATTTGCTAGAATACTCTATGTGCTTCACTTATATCTTTTGAGCTTGATAGTTTTTGCTGTAGTGCTTCACTTATATCTTTTAGAGCACGGCGGTGTCTTAATTTTGAAGAAATTATTAGTCTCTCATGCTTCTTCTTATATTATTTTGAGAGTCTTTTAGAACAGCATGGTATTTGCTATGGTCATAAAGTTGGTCCTAGAATGATGAGCATCCAAGTTGGGTATAATAAAAACTATCATAGAAAGTGAATTGGATGCTATGATCAATTTGATGCTTGATAATTGTTTTGAGATATGGAGGTAGTGATATTAAAGTTATGCTAGTTGGGTGATTATGAATTTAAAGAATGCTTGTGCTGAAGTTTTTGATTCACGTAGCATGCACGTGTGGTGAACTGCTTTGTGATGAAGTTGGAGCACACTTTTATTTATTGAGTGTCTTCCTTATGAGTGGCGGTCGGGGACGAGCGATGGTCTTTTCCTACCAATCTATCCCCCTAGGAGCATGCGCGTAGTGCTTTGGTTTTTGATGACTTCTAGGTTTTTGCAATAAGTGCATGCGTTCTTTTGACTAATGTTGAGTCCATGGATTATACACACCCTTTCACCCTTCCATCATTGCTAGCCTCTCTTGTACCGTGCAACTTTCGCCGGTACCATACACCCACCATATACCTTCCTGAAAACAGCCACCATACCTACCTATTATGGCATTTCCATAGCCATTCCGAGATATATTGCGATGCAACTTTCCACCGTTCCATTCATATGACACGCATTACTTTTGTCATATTGCTCTTTGCATGATCATGTAGTTGACATTGTATTTGTGGCAAGGCCACCTTCATAATTTTCATACATGTCACTCTTGATTCATTGCATATCCCGGTATACCGCCGGAGGCATTCATATAGAGTCATATCTTGTTCTAGCTTTCAGTTGTAATTCTTGAGTTGTAAATCCATAAAAGTGTGATGATCTTCATTATTAGAGCATTTTCCTAGTGAGGAAAGGATGATGCAGACTATGATTCCCCCACAAGTCGGGATGAGACTTCGGACTTTACAAAAATAAAAAAAAGAAAAAAAAGAAGAAAAAAAGAGAAAGGCCAAAAAAAGAGAGGCCAAAGAAAAAAAAGAAAAAAAGAGAAAAGAAAAAAAATAAAATGAGAGAAAAAGAGAGAAGGGACAATGCTACTATCTCTTTTTCCACACTTGTGCTTCAAAATAGCACCATGATCTTCATGATAGAGAGTCTCATATGTTGTCACTTTCATATACTAGTGGGAATTTTTCATTATAGAACTTGGCTTGTATATTCCAATGATGGGCTTCCTCAAAATGCCCTAGGTCTTCGTGAGCAAGCAAGTTGGATGCACACCCACTTAGTTTCTTTTGTTGAGCATTCATATATTTATAGCTCTAGTGCATCCGTTGCATGGCAATCCCTATTCACTCACATTGATATCTATTAATGGGCATATCCATAGCCCATTGATACGCCTAGTTGATGTGAGACTATCTTCTCCTTTTTGTCTTCTCCACAACCACCATTCTATTCCACATATAGTGCTATGTCCATGGCTCACGCTCATGTATTGCATGAAAGTTGAAAGAGTTTGAGATTATTAAAGTATGAAACAATTGCTTGGCTTGTCATCGGGGTTTTGCATGATTAAATACTTTGTGTGATGAAGATAGAGCAACAGCCAGACTATATGATTTTTGTAGGGATAACTTTCTTTGACCATGTTATTTTGAGAAGACATGATTGCTTTGATTAGTGTGCTTGAAGTATTACTATTTCTTATGTCAATATGAACTTTTATTTTGTATCATTTGGATCAGAACATTCATGCCACAATAAAGAAAATTACATTATAAATTATGCTAGGTAGCATTCCACATCAAAAATTTCTTTTTTATCATTTACCTACTCGAGGACGTGCAGGAATTAAGCTTGGGGATGCTTGATACGTCTCCAACGTATCTATAATTTTTGATTGTTCCATGCTATTATATTACCCCTTTTGGATGTTTATGGGCTTTATTTTACACATTAATATCATTTTTGGGACTAACCTACAAACCGGAGGCCCAACCCATATTGCTGTTTTTTTTGCCTATTTCAGTATTTCGAAGAAAAGGAATATCAAATGGAGTCCAAAAGGAATGAAACCTTCAGGAGCTTGATTTTTGGAACGAACGTGATCCAGAGGACTTGGAGTGCAAGTCAAGAAGCTGCCGAGGCTCCCACGAGATAGGAGGGTGCACCCCCCCCTATAGGGTGTGCCCCCTATCTCGTGGGCCCCTCGGGCGGCCACCGACGTACTTCTTCCCCCTATATATACCTACGTACCCCGAAAACATCCAGGAGCAAGACGAAACACAATTTCCACCACCGTAACCTTCTGTATCCGCGAGATCCCATCTTGGAGCCTTCACCGGCATTCTGCCGGAGGGGGAATCAACCACGGAGTACTTCTACATCAACATCCTTGCCCCTCCGATGAGTTGTGACTAGTTTACCACAGACCTATGGGTCCATAGTTATTAGCTAGATGGCTTCTTCTCTCTTTTTGGATCTCAATACAATGTTCCCCCCTCTCTTGTGGAGATCTATTCGATGTAAACTCTTTTCGCTATGTGTTTGTCGAGATCCGATGAATTGTGGGTTTATGATCAAGTTTATCTATGAATAATATTTGAATCTTCTCTGAATTCTTTTATGTATGATTGAGTTATCTTTGCAAGTCTCTTCGAATTATCAGTTTGGTTTGGCCTACTAGATTGATCTTTCTTGCCATGGGAAAAGTGCTTAGCTTTGGGTTCAATCTTGCGGTGTCCTTACCCAGTGACAAAAAGGGTTGCAAGGCACGTATTGTATTGTTGCCATGGAGGATAACAAGATGGGGTTTATATCATATTGCTTGAGTTTATCCCTCTACATCATGTCATCTTGCTTAATGCGTTACTCTGTTCTTATGAACTTAATACTCAAGATGCAGGCAGGAGTCGGTCGATGTGTGGAGTAATAGTAGTAGATGCAAGCAGGAGTCGGTGTACTTGTTATGGACGTGATGCCTATATACATGATCATGCCTAGATAATCTCATAACTATGCGTTTTTCTATCAATTGCTTGATAATAATTTGTTCACCCACCGTAATACTTATGCTATCTTGAGAGAAGCCACTAGTGAAACCTATGGCCCCCGGGTCTATCTCTTATCATATTTGCTTCCAATCTACTTTATTTGCATCTTTACTTTTTGAATCTATATTATAAAATACCAAAAATATATTTATCTTATTTTACTATCTTTATTAGATCTCACTTTCGCAAGTGGCCGTGAAGGGATTGACAACCCCTTTATTGCGTTGGTTGTGAGTTCTTTGTTTGTTTGTGTAGGTGCGTGGGAATTTTGAGGAGCCTCCTACTGGATTGATACCTTGGTTCTCAAAAAACGAGGGAAAAACTTACGCTACTATTTCTGCATCACCCTCTCCTCTTCGAGGAAAACCAACGCAAGCTCAAGACATAGCAGCCTCCTGATTGATACCTTGGTTCTCAAAAACTGAGGGAAATACTTATGCTACTATTGCTGCATCACCCTTTCCTCTTCAAGGAAAACCAATGCAAGCTCAAGACGTAGCACCGGCCATCCCCAACTCCGGCTGGGGCCATGAGAGGCTCGCGAGCTCTCGCCTTTCCTTTGTCTGGCTCCGGTTGAAGAGGTTGAGAGACCTCGGTGTGACTGCACCCTAGGTTTGTAAAGGAGTTCCTCGGGCATCGTATTGCCCCTCTCCAGCGCCATTCCTGGCCGATGTGGGCCCTGACTGGAGACTAGGATCACATGAGGCTTCAGGAGTCGGGGCTCTCGCCCGAAGCGTAGAGGATGGTGCTTGAAGTCTTGACTGGCAACCCCTTGCCAGGGGATATGCCGCAAGATGGTTATCTCTTGTATCTCTGCTCGAACATGGTTGAGTTCGCGGGACAGATGCCTTCCTTCAACGAATGGGGGCTGCGCCTGGTTGGCCTTGTGGGGCCTCACGAGAATCCTGTCATCGTGGCTCCCCTCCTTGCTGCCAGCACCGAGCTTGCCCCAAAAGTGGTCGCAGGGAGGCAAGCATCGCCTGAGGCCGGAGGTGCGGGAGTCGAGGTGCCGACGCCGCTTGAGGTTCCCGAGGCGCCATCCTTCGGAACCTGCTAGGCTCGCCCTGGGGCGGTCGTTGAGAGGGAGATGTAGTCTGCGGCTCTTGAGGCCGGAGCTCCTAAGACCTCGGCAAGCCAGCCTGAGGTGGGGCCTGATTGCTCTTCCTATCTAGGCGCTCCTGGGGTCGACCGCCTGGGTGCCTCTCTAGCCGCGTCCCGTGCTGGGCCCCATGTCCAGCGCCTAGGCCGGTTCCGCGTGGACTTCGACATGCTCCGCAAGAGGAAGGAGTCTTCGAGCTGCAGTGGTGGCACCATCCGGCCGTTGAAACATAGAAAGTACATCGCCATAGACGAGTAAGTACCTTATCCTTGTAATTCCTGAATCGCTGCTTCCCCTCCTGACTGTGGCTCTTCAAGACCCCTCCTGCCAAGCCTGCGGAGTCTCCCGAGAAGCAGCCTCTTCTGTCCTTGTCCTCATCGCTAGCCTTGAGCGCCCCAAGCCTGCACGCCGCCCCTGGCGCGGGGTTAGCAGGGGAAGCGAGCCTGTCTGCAAGGTGCCTTGAGCCCGTGCCCTTGCTGCCTTTCCTTCACAGCCTTGCCTGGAACGCGGCCAGCCTTCCTAGGGTTCCTACTCTGGTCGTGGACGGCAGCTGGTTTGCGTCGATCCTGGGCTCCTCTTTTTGAGTGGCGAGCCTGAGCTGGTCCGGGTCCCTTGTGGGGCCCGGCCAGCGACCGTGGGGGTGCCAGTCCCCAGCCCCCTGACGAGAGGGGGCGAATCGCTTCGGATCCCGCCGACGGCACCCGCGACGGGGGACGACATCAGCCGCGCGCTCAAGTTTGCGCGTGAACAAAGCATCGTCTACCGCGAGTTCTTCCAAAAGCCGATGGACGCGATGGGCCAGCTTGATGGAGAGCTTTCGGACATAGACGCGCGCCTTGAAGCCGAGGGCCTACAGCTGATCGAGGAGTGACATAAACTGAAGGTGGCCATCAACCTCGCGCACCACCAGCACGAGCTGGACAACACAAAGGCTGATGCGTCCCTTGCGACCTCGCAAGAAGCTTGCTCCCGAGCTTTGGAGGAGGCCCGGGAAGCAGATCATCGTCGCGAGATTGCGGAGAAGCGCGCGTGGGAGCTCCAAGCCTGGAGCGCTCCTTGGAGCAGCAAGTGGAGTTGCGCCAAGCCTCCCTTGCGTCGCTGAGGGGGACGCCTGTCAAGGAGGAGGAGCTCCAGAAGCGTGAGGAAGCGCTGACGCTGGAGGCCGCCGAGCGCAGTCTTGATCTTGAGCGATTGGAGACGAGGGAGCGCAAAGTTACCCAAGCGGAGGACGCCGTTGGCGAGTGCGAGGCCGTGTCTAGGAGGAAGTCGACCACCACGTGGCCAAGGCTCGTGCAGATCTTGCAAGCAGGTATGACCTGAAGCTGAAGCTGGTTGAAGCCGAGGTTGCGGGCAGGACTGCCGCCCTCAGGTCCAGGCTAACCGAAGTGGAACGGCACGTAGAGGCTGCCACGACCGCCCTGGTCTCGGCGCAAGCCGAGCTTGCCTCCGCCCGCGCCGAGCTACTTCCTCTTCAGCAGCGGGTTGCCGATGCCAAGTCCGTCGCGCAGCAAAACAGGGAGGAAGTGCTTCAACGGCCGACGTTGGAGCACGTGCATGGCCCCATGCTCCAGGACCTCAAGAACAGGGCCAGCACGGCCCTAGGCAACATCTGTAATGAGAACGCCCCGCATCCCCACGCGATTGATTACGCTAGTCATCTCCGCTTCTTTACTGACGTGGTGACGCGCCTGGAGAACCGCTTCGAGAGAGCGCACCAGCTTGTTGAGGAGAGGAGCCGCGGCCTGCTCGGGCGCGCATTTTCCCGCGTCTTCAGCCATCTTCAGAACACCAATCCCGACTTTGACTTTTACGCCGCCATCGCCCCGGTGCCCGAGGCCATCCGGGGCAACCTCACGCGGTGGATGGAGGACAACATGGATGCGCTTGTTAGGGACTTTGCGTCCAATGACGACTGGGTGGTAGTCGCGGCGGACGAAGGTGACGTGGTCGATGATGGTGATGGTGGCGCCGGTGATGGTGATGGCGATGCCAGTGATAGCGACAGCGGCGCCAGAGATGCATCTGGAGGCGACCCGAGGGACACGGTGAGCGATATGTCTGACTGATCCCGTGTTTCTTTGCTGTTTATCCTGCATGCAGAAGCTCAGGCGCGGTCCCAAAGGTTGTAAGAGCATTTTGGGAGGGGATGCCCCTCATGTAAAAAGATTGCCGTTTTTATGCCTTCAGGGCCAAGCTGAATATATGATTCTATGAGCCTACGGGTTCTGCGGTGAGCTTGCCGTTGTAGTTTACCTTTAGCTAGGACAGGTCTTGAACTAGCTCGTGATGTCATGAGCTTCCGAGGATCCCCTGAGGGACCTACCGACCCGGTCGAGAGGGCCTCGCGAGAGCAAGTGCCGGCCGTAGTACGACATGCGTGCAGTGTACGTGCGCTTCGCCCAGCCCCACCCGTGAGGGGCTCGCGAGGGGGAGGTAGCTGGTGTGAACTCCAAATTAGGGCAAGAACCAGAGTGCAAGAAATCACACGAACGACAAAAGTCACCCTCCCCGCGCACACAAATGAAAATTCAACTCCAACTTAAATCCGAAGCAAGGAAACACGACTACAGAAAGGGGAGTCAAAAAGCAAATGGCTGGGTCCGGCACCTAGTCTAGTCTTCGACGTCTTCTCACCGGCGCGGAGCTAAGTGCTGCCACTGGGTGTGGGAGGGAGCCCCCGAGGCCCAAGGGCGGCACTCCTGAGACTCTGATGCATGTACAACCCCTCTCATTATTACGTGAGAGTGTCATAGGCGGCGAGCTTCACAGGCACTGGGCCCTCTTCACAGGCACCGGGCCTTGCTTCATATCGCGGGCACGGAGAGGTCCGTCGTGTGGACCGTCTGCGGCCCATGGTGCAAGCTGTAAGCAGAAGGGCGGTGCCCCTGAGGCCGCGGCGTCCAGGAGCTCGGCAACGCGCTCCAGCAATGCATCCCGACCGCTCTCCATTAACCTGTAACGCAGTAGCTCCTGAGCCACAGTGAGTGCGGCTCTCATGTTTGCTTGTTCCCGTCGGGTGTGCGGTGCCGTGGCAGCGGCGTGGCTTGAGGCCATCGCAGCTGCCCGCACTTGCCGCGGAGTAAGGGCGTGCGTTGTGTGACCGCGCCACCCGTGCCCCGCGGCGTTCTACGGTGTGCGAGTTGCCTTGGGCGTGGGGTTGAGGTCTTCTTGGGCAGGCGGCGTGGCTCGAGCTGGCCAGGCCGCCCAGTGATTGGTGCTGGTCATCGGATCGCAAGACATGGATGCGACGAAGCGATGGGACGCGGATCAGCGGAAGGAAGACTTCGGCGCACCCCTACCTGGCACGCCAAATGTTGGATTTTAGGTTCTGGCAAAACCCTTGAGGTTCGAACACTGGGGTGCGCACGAAGATTTCCCCCTACCGAATCTCGCTCTCAGCCTCGCTGCGATCCCTAAGCTTAGCTCGATGAACTCACAACACAGGAGACACAAGATTTATACAGGTTCGGGTCACCGTTGTGGTGTAATACCCTACTCCTGTGTGGTGGTGGTGGATTGCCTCTTGGGCTGGTGATGAACAATACAAGGGAAGAACAACCTCGCGAGGAGAGGTGTTCTTGTGCTTGGCGGGTTGCTCGGGGAGGAATTGATCGATCCCCTCTATTGCGGTGGCTAGTCATATTTATAGAGGCACTGGTCCTCTCCCCAAATATTGAGCGGGAAGGGATCCAACAACGGCCAATTCGAAAGGGGACAACTAGTAGAAGCTATCCTGACTAAAGGTGGTCTTGCCTGCCAAAGGCGCTGGTGATGACGCTGTCTTGGGCTCCACGGTGACCTCCGCCCTACCGTCCCGCTGGCCTTGGTCTTGTTGCACCGATATGGAAACCTTTGCCTGATGCCTCGGTACTCCGTGCCTGCGCTTGCCCCCTTAGCACCAAAGGGGAAATGAGGACACTACGCGCGCTCGCGCTCGCGCTCGCCTGGCCTTGGTCATCATGGCTTGCGTCACGAGAACCTTGCGAGGTACCCTTTGCCTTGATCTCTCTGCCTCCTCGCGAGCCTGCCTAGTGAGGCCACTCCTGAGGAGGCCTTGTGTCATCCGCCCCGCGAGGCTTGGCCCCTCGCGAGGGTCTTGAGTGTTTGGTTGATGAAGACGGGCCGTACTGGGCCACTGGTGGAGCCACGCCGCGGGCTGCAGGCAGGCAAGTCTGGGGACCCCCATTCCCAGAATGCCAACAGACCCAGCCGGTTGGCTGCCGATGAACAGGACACCTCACTGCTCTCCGCTACCTCTCCATGTACATGAGCTTTGGCCATATGTATGCGCGAGTAGGCGTTCGAGATCCCGCCCGCATGTATCGTACATGGCCGTATTTACTTTCTTGCACCTTGGCTGTATGTACGTGTACACGATATTGATGGGAATTCGTGACATGCTACGTCCACGCCTCTACTACGACCTGTGCCCTTCCTTACTCGGCTACAGTTCATCGTTGTAGCCTGCAAACAGACCGATCGACTAGTATGTGCGTACACATTCGCAACCAGAATGACAATGCTACATACGCTACGACCAGGTGGGTCCCGACTGTCAGGGAGGATAAGAAGGCACTTCCTTGCATGCGAAGCTATTGCTGGTGGGTCCCAGCTGTCAGGGGGAGAATCATTTTTTGCCTGTAATATGGCCGCACTTCCTTGCATGCGAAGATGTAGGTGTTGGGTCCCAGCAGTCAGGGGAAATGTATTTTTTCGCATAATATGGTCGCCCGTCTGGTGGGTCCCCGCTATCAGGTGGAGGAATAATTATTTTACGTGTAATAATGTTGCACTTCCTTGCTGCGGCCGTGGACCTAGCTGTCAGACTCTGCACGTACAGTTATCTTCCGATGGAAGTCGTTCCTTGACCACATTGACCACGCCGCGCCGAGAGCACCAAGGCGTTGGACGATGGCGAGGCCTAGGAAGGGGACGACGCAGAGTCGGGGAGGACACGACAGTGGATGCCCACGCGGAGAGGAGTATGAGGGTTGACTGGTTCAACTATGGTGTGAGGCTGCCGTCACTGCAGAATAACAGGGGTTGTGGGTGAGTAGAGGGATGGCATGGCCAGAGGTTAGATTAGGGTGGGGCGGTCAGGCCTGCGCGGTAGCAGAGCCGACTACCAGAGGCAGGAGTAGGCGACACGACCAACACTCGTTTGAGCGGCTGGAGCAAGAAGACCAGAGGTTGAAGAAGCACTACGGCCGTTGGATGGACATCATACGGTGACTGGAGCTAGAATCATTCATATTGACTAAGTTGACAAAGCCCTCCGTCCACGTCAACTTAGTAGGCCCACAAGTTAGTCTCCCACTATGGTGGGTCCCAGCTAGTAGGGAGAGTCTTCATTTTTTTGTGCGGAATAAGGAGGCACTTCCTTGCATGCGAAGGTACAACTGGTTGGTCTGAGCTGTCAGCGGGGAGAACTTTTTTTCACGAAAAATAGAGGCCCTTCCGGTGGGTCCCTGCTGTCAGGTGGAGGAATAATTTTTTTATGTGTAATAAGGTTGCACTTCCTTGCTGCGGCCATGGACCCAGCTGTCGGCCTCTCCAGGTACAATACTCTTCCGATGGAAGTCATTCCTTGACCACATTGACAACGCTGCACCGAGAACACCAAGGTGGTGGACGACGGTGAGGCCTAGGAAGGGGACAACGCGGAGTCAGGGAAGATGCGGCAGTGGATGCCCATGCGGAGAGGAGTACGTGGGTTGACTGGTTCGGCTGCGGTGTGAGGCTGCCGTCGCCACAAAATAACATGGGTTGTGGGTGAGTAGAGGGATGGCCTGGCCAGAGATTGGAGTAGGGTGGGGCGGTGAGGCCTGCACGGCAGTAGATCTGGCCACGAGAGGCAGGAGCAGGCGGCATGACCGTCGCTGGTTTGGGCGGCTGGAGCAAGAAGATCAGAGGTTGAAGAAGTACTACGACCGTTGGATGGACATCGTACGGTCACTGGAGCTAGAATCGTTCATATTGACTAAGTTGACAAAGCCCTCCATCTGTGTCAAGTTAGTAGGACCACAAGTCAGCCTCCCACCATGGTGGGTCCCAGCTAGCAGGGGGGGTATTCATTTTTTTGTGTGTTTACCACGCCGCACTGAGCGCATGAAAGGTGGTGGATGACGGCGAGGCCCCGGACAGCAACGAGCCAGAGATGGGAAGACACGGGAGTGAAGTCGCAAACGGAGAGGTGTACGAGGGTTAACTGGTTCTGGTGTGGCGTGGTTCGGCAGTCGGTGGAGAAGAACAGGAGGTGTGGCGGGGTGGAGGGATGGCCTGGCCGGCGGTGGGGTAGCTCTTCACACTGAAGCATGCTAAGCAGAGCTGCTAGCAGCAGGAGGCGGGAGTAGGTGGTCTTGGTGGCGCTGGAGGAAGAAGACGAGAGATTGAAGATGGATGCCGGTCTTTGGATGTAAATTCAATGACTATCGATGTCAGAAATTTGTTAACTAAGTTGATAACGACTTGCATTGGCTTCGACCTATTGGCCCACATTTGATCCTCCAAAAATGCGGCACATATTCAACCCATTTTTCAGAATTTACAGCCAATTTGATATTTTTTTAGAATTTCAATCCATTTGTTGGGTTGGGTGAACAAATAATGTAGCGTCCATGCGGCCCATTTTTTTAAAAGTACAACCCATTTTCACTTTCTCGAAATACATGAATTTCCTAGGCTGGTTGAACAAATAATGTAGCGTCCACGTAGCCCCTTTTCTTAAAAAATTACAGCCCATTTGCACTTTCTCAAAATACACGATTTTGCTAGGCTGGTTCTAATTATAATGTTGGGTTGGGTGCACCAATATTGTCGTGGATTTAACACGGTAGATGCCCTAGCAAAAGGACTTAGGTGTGGAGCCGTCGCAGCTAGGTTGGCTTAAAGGGGTTAAACCGGAAAAAGGACACAGAGTGTTTACCCAGGTTTGACCCCTCTCAATGAGGTAAAATCCTAGTCCCACTTTCGATTGTATTGCTTGTGTTTTGATTACCAGGGAGCGAATACGCTTGAATTAGTACTCGATCAATTGTTTCTTGAGTTAACCCGCCAGCGGGTCACCCCTTTATATACAGGTTGATACCCGGCGGCTTACAGAGTCCCTGCCGGCTCATACACAACATGTCTGGCTCGGTAACTAACTAAGCTTGCCTTACAATACAAGTTAAGCATATGGAGGCTCACACATGTGGGCTTCAAATCGTCCCCGGGTCTTGGGCCTTCAATAAGCTTGCTCTATGAACCGCCATATTCATATCTTCTTGGTCCTCTTCATCTTAAGTCGCCAGCAGCATGACCCGGCCCCTCCTGGGCGGGTCATACCCAGTAGTTACATCCCCAACATTAGGCCCCAGGTTGATATGAACTTGTTCACATCAATCTTTAGCATTTGAAGTAACAGAATCTTCCATCGTTAATTCCTTACCAATTCATTATAAGCCGCCATGACGTCACATTTCAGAATTGTGTTAACCCGCCATGACGTCATGTCGCATTAACTTCGCATGAAGCCCAGAACATCTCCACAAATTTTTATCTTTAATGGATCTCCTGAAAATCGAGGCGTCCGCGTAGCCACATAATCATTTTTTTCAGCCTCCTCGATTCCCGCGCATGCCATCTATCCGTCTCCTTATAAATAGGAACAGGGTGTCCTTTTCATTTTTTTCACCCTTGCCCCCTTGTCTTCATCTTCCTCTTCGCAACACCCCTGCGCGCCCGAGCTCCGCCGCCATCGGCCTTTGTCAATTGCCTCAACTCCGGCCGCTGCATCAACCTAAACGGACTAGAGCAATGCGGTGCACCTCTGCTATTCAACAACATCAGTAAGTACTCCTCCTCCCACGCAACAGATCTCCATTAGGGTTTGCCCAGTTCGTCGGAGTTCTTATATGTTCTTCTTTTCCTTCTTCAGATCACGTAGTTTAATCTGCACATGATATTAAAGACGCGCGGTAGTAGCTTAGCATCCCTTTTCCAATCGCAGTAGATACTTTTTCTATATAAGATCCATCCAAACACATGAGTTCTTCCACTATTTTCACCTTAGGTCTAGAATTTATTTTATTTTCTGAACAACCACAGGTCCAAAATCGTAGCATCCATCTGTGGAATCTGTTTGTCCATTACTTAGCAAAAATTTACTCATAGGCCCATAGATATTTGTGAACTTCAATTGTACGAGCAACTTATGAGATAGATCATAACCCACCAAATGCCATTAGCCCTCCATGGAGGTTTAAGTATCAGTCTGTAACCCTCCAGATGCGCGCCGGCTTAAATCTGAATCCTTTTAAACCGCCAACACTCATCAAAGTTACTAATCCGGCCACACATCGCTGGCTTACAATGCTTTTAACTCTCCATAAGAATCCATCATCACCATTGGGTGGTATATCATTTGCCGTTATTTTCTTTTTAGGCCAAATATGACTAAGACTATCACCTCCTGCAACTGGGTTCCCTCTGTTGTGACGGTGCAAATGCTTACGGACTATGTTGAGACTGGCATCATGGCTGCCAAAGAGATCATCCACTGGCGGGTCATAGAGCCGGGTGAAGTCAGACCTCAACCCAAGGATAATGAGGTCATAGTATTCACTGATCATATAAACCGGGGCTTCTCCTCGCCCGTGTCAAAGTTCTTCTGTGATGTGCTTCATTTCTTTCAACTCCATCCTCAGGACATCGGAACCAATTCCGTGTGTAATATCTGCAACTTCCAAGTTTTTTGCGAAGTATACCTTCAAGAAGAAACCAACGTTGAACTCTTCAGAGAGTATTTCTATTTGAACCGCCAAAATGAGTTCATAGATGGACCCAGCCTAGAACTTGGCGGAATCTCCATCCAACGTCGAAGAGATTCAATTTTTCCTACAACCACACATCCCAGTCATCCCAAGGACTGGAACCAAACTTGGTTTTATTGCCAAGACACTTATCCACCTGATGAGAACCCTTTGACGTGTTTTCGCGTGGACCGGCGTAGCCCAGTATATCCCCTTCCAGGCCGGCTCACGTCCGCTGAACGGGTCAAGTACAGAGCCACATTTTACAAAAGAAGGGCTTTGCTCGCCAATGGACAAACCGTTGTCGACCTAGTCCGCTATTGGGTGGCATGGAGGATTATACCCTTGAGCCCCCGGCCCGGGTTAATGTGCACATATACCGGTGACACCAAGGATCCATTACACCATAGCTCATCATGTTTGGATAACAAGGGCATTAATGATATGACAAAAAGTCTACTTGGGGAATCCTTAGAGTGCTACAGCAAAACAGGGTTAAACCCTTTCTGCGTTCTTAACCCGCCTCCCCCTGTAAGTGATCAATGCACACTTTACTTTTCTGTTTATGCAAAATGCATATCCCTTATTTTCACTTTGATTTGCACAGGGTGACTCTGCCTTCTGGAGGAAGAAATATTAGGAAAAGGAAAAGGCGACCAAAAAGCCCACGACCAAAAGCAAGGCCTGTAAAAAGCATAAGGAGAAAACTGATGTCTCAGAACTCTTTGATCTTGATGATGATGATTCAGAGGTAGAACTTGACTCCCTTGGCTCATTCTTTATGCATCTTATTGCCGCTGACCTCTCTCTGGATGATAGGAAGGGCAGCCAGGCGGATGATGATGAGGTAACTATCATTTCCTCCGGCTCAGATCCTTTGCCAAGACAAAAATCTATGTGTGACCCAGAAAGTAAGATTTTAACAACCTTTAGCTCACTTGGATCCAAACTTTGTTTTGAAGAACCAGCAGCATGAGACCCGGCGCCAGACCCAGAACAGTGTGGGTGGAGAGTTATCGTCCGCTTACCCAATACACCAGTTCGCAAGCGCCAGAAAGAGGTGCCTCAAAATTCAAACTCTTTTTATCCCAAGGTAGGTCTTATTCGCCGTCCACTTAATCCTTCCGACTCAAACTACCAGGAAACCTCAAATTCCTCTTCTGGTGACTCAACCGGAACTCAACTGCTGGATTTCAAGACTGCCCCTGGGTAATAATTTTAGCCTTCATTGTTTTAACTTTGTAAGCACTCATACTGACCTTTTTATTTCTTCAGTGGTAAAGCTAAACCAAGCAAGAAATCCAAGACAATCAAGCCGGTTGGAGATCCCAGGACATGTGAGACGGAGAAACAACCGCTAGAATCTGAAGCTTCAATTCAAAATGCTGAAAATCTAGCTGATGAGCTGCCACCAGAGATACCAAAGACCCTTGTGAGCCCTATGATCATTGACTCATCGGGAACTAAGCCATCAAGCCCTGCCAAGCTTGCTGAAGTGGCTGAGGATGTTCTTATCACTGGCACCAGTTATAGAGAGCCGTGGAATCCCACGGTCTTGGCCAAGCACACTGCCAAGTAAGAACTTGTTGAATGGCGAAAGGTCAAATTTGATCTGTCCAATTATTCTTAGCTAGGTGTCAATGAACTCCTTCCTGGCTATCTTAGCCAAGTTCATGCTAGCCGCGATCTAGAGATGGGCATTGTCAAACAGATGCACCAAAAGTATGAGGTACAAACTTCTTACTTCCTTCGTTAATATATATTCCTCTAGCCCCCAAGTCTTAGCCATAGGAAAGATTTAGCAGAGTATGGTGAAGACTTCAATCTAGCAGAAACTAAAAAGCTTCAAGCCATAGCCCCCATGAACCGGCTTATCTTGAAAAAGCCGAGCTGGTTCATTCTCATTAATAGAACAGAAAACTTCCAGGTCCTAGCCCTCATGGGCCGGCTTAGCTTGACAAAGCTGAGGTAGTTCATTCTCAGTATGTGAAAAAATTCCAGAGCCTAGCGCTCAGGGGCCGGCTTAGCTTGACAAAGTTGAACCAGTTCATAAAATGCATAAACAAAGAAGAACTTCCGCACACATTAGCCCCCAAGTGTTGAGTGCTATTGCTTGCAAAGGGCTTGGGATTTGTGCGTAAATAATGTGTCTACTTATGATTGATTGAACCTTTCCTATTAAGGAAGCCTCCACTGAAGCTGAATCTCAACTCGTTGACTTGAAGAAAAGGCTGAAACATCAAGAAAACGAGACCCAGAAAGCTGAAGCCAAATTCAAATTCAGCCTTGATGAATTAGAGAAACTGAAAGCGGGGTTTGCTGCAGATAGAAAAGCCTGGGACGAAGAAAAAGCCGCCTTAGTGCAAAGAGCGGAGTCTCCTGAAGCTTCTTTAAAAGAGGTTACCACAGAACTGTCCGGCTTAAAGCGTCATATTTCACAGATGACCACTACAATATTCGGTAGTATCTCAATCAATTCTAGTGTACAATTCTGAACTCGCCTGGCGACTTAACTGCATATGCTTTACGTTACAGGTCCCAGAAGCGCCAATCTTGGGCAGGACATGCTTGTGAAGCTGAAGGCACCTTACACCTTAGTGGAGCAGTTATATTCAGGCACCCAGCGCATGATAGCTGCGATTACTCATAGCAAAGAGCCACCTTCACTTCTCAAAGATGTACTAAACCAATTGTCTGTCTTGCCACAAAGGATTGTAGAAATCAAGCGGTCATCCGCCAGAGCCGGCGCCATTACTGCCTTGAGCCGAGCGAAGGCATGGCAAGCAGAGCTAGACCCAACAGAGCTGGCCAGTGGCTGCCCGGCCTATAAGGAGGACGGTTCTCCCTTTACCACAGAGGACTTTACTGCATGCGTGAGGGAGGTGCGTCCATTAGCCAGCAAACTGGCTGAAGAGACTAACCTTTCTCGATATTAGGCAGCTTATACGACAGATAACTCAAGAGAAAAGGCTCCGGTTTATGAAGCTGTCGACCTTATCCCGCCAGCGCGTAAGCATACCTTTGCCCATGAAGTTCACCCGTCTGTACTCATAGATGATGAAGCCGAATTCCAAGCTTTAACGGGAATCAACTGGAAAACATCTGGTTTCCAGACAACAGATGGAGGCAATGAACGGGCACAGGCTAACCCGAAATCATCCACTCAGCATGAGCACAATTGATCTGAAGGGCGGCTTTCTCACCATAGTGTCATATTTTGTTGAAAAACTTTGAACCACTTGGGCCTGATGATAGCCTTGTAATAGGCTAGTTAAAAACAATGATCTGCCATGGCATCGTGCATGTTTTGTCGTTTGAATATGTTTACACTACCGTTCTGATGCTTGAAGATCCATAGGTTGTACTTCATCACATTTATACATCAGACAGGTTATAACAAGTATTGTTGTGTGACCTGCACATAAGTGAACAACATGTGCCCTGGCAGCTTACACCAGGGCGGGTCACAATATTCAAAATAGCATATTCTGGTGACTTAAAGTCTATAACCAGGGCGAGTGATCAAGCCTCGCATTTTCACATAACAGGCAAAACTATACCTGTGAATGTAGTTCATACAACCGGCTTACACCACCATAAGTAGTGAGGATAATTTCAATTGCACAATCACAACATACTGGCGACTTAATGTCCGAAGCCAGGCTTGGTTATCAGAACCTTTAAATATGTTCAAATATACTGGCGACCTAACGTCCAAAACCAGGGTGGGTTATATTGCTCAACACAATATGTTCTGATGATTTTAAAGATTTAAAATCAGGGCGGGTTATCAGAACCTCGCAAACTCATATATAACAAGTAAAACATACCTGCAAAATTAGCTCATACTGCCGGATTACATCACCATATCCAATGAGGATGACAGCTTCATAGCTTAGAGCATATAACTCCAAGTGCATAATTCAACTATGCTGGCGACTTATCATCCAAAGCCAGAACGAGTCATCAAAACCTAAGATGTGCTCAAATATGAGCCATAATAATTAAGGCTACATGGCCAAAATCGTGTTAACCATATGTCAATACGGTACAAATTTATCAACTTAAAGCAATGCTTAGGAAAAATAATAGATCAGAAAAACAAGGCTTTCATTGGATGCCAAGCCTCAATATCAAGTGTTGTTCATGGGACGCACAACCACTAGGTTAATCCTTCATTCAAACCTGTAAGTCGGGCCTCACATGACCAGTCGCCATTTTAACTTTAGACAAGTTCAGGGTCTTTACAAGATTGACTGCCATGAGTACGGCGGGTCATTCCAGGATTACCTGGGTGGAGTGGCAGACAAACAAGGCAGGATAAAGCAGAATTTTGGTGATTTACACTGGCATACCAGCCAATCAAAAGGGTCTAACAAAAGCTATGTTCATTGAACAGGGAGCCCCCCAAGTGACATATATTAAGCCTTTCAAGGCAGGATACCTATGTTTGAACTGTGAAATGGCACCAGTTCTCTTTGGTAACCTTTAAATTGGGAAATAAGGCCCAAGAATTTTCAACAAGGCATATAAGCTAGATCCATAGGGAAGTCATAGCTATGCTCAATGAAAAGGAATCACCCGAGTGATTTTTTAACAAGGTGTACAAGCTGGATCAAGAGGAAGCCCCCAAGTGATCTTATGAATTGACAATAAAGATTCAGATACTCAGAAATGAAACAGTGGAGGCCCTGAATTTTCAGGGATGCCGGCTTTATTATACTTGATCATAATATATACATGGATGAAAATATGTACAACACAAGAGCCAATGTCTCAGGTGTAATAAGGCCGAAGATGAGCAATGTTCCAAGGCTGGCGGGTCTCCTCCTCCAATGTGCGTGAGTCCTTGTGGTCTCGAACATCAATGAGGTAATACGATCCGTTGTTCAAATTTTTGCTGACCACAAAGGGCCCTTCCCAAGGTGGGGATAACTTGTGCATATCTGTTTGATCTTGGATGAGCCGGAGCACCGAGTCACCTTCTTGAAAGGTCCGGGTCTTAATCTGGCGGCTGTGATAACGATGCAGATCTTGCTGGTATATGGCCGAACGAGCCGCTGCAAGATCGCACTCTTCATCCAACAAGTCAAGAGCATCTTGACGTGCCTTTTCATTATCAGTTTCGACATAAGCCGCCACACGGGGCGAGTCTTGATGGATGTCACTAGGGAGAACCGCCTCTGCTCCATAAACCATGAAGAAAGGCATATAACCCGTGTATCTGTTGGGGGTAGTATTGATACTCCAAAGCACCAAAGGTAACTCCTCAACCCAACAACTTGGTGTCCTCTCCAAAGGGACCATAAGCCACGGTTTTATTCCTCTCAAGATTTCTTGATTTGCTCTTTCAGCTTGACCATTAGATTAGGGGTGAGCCATTGATGAGACATCAAGACGAATATGCTCTTGTTGACAGAATTATTTCATAGCACCCTTACACAGATTAATGCCATTATCAGTTATGATGCTATGAGGATAACCAAAGCGAAAAATCACCTTTTTAGTGAATTGAACCGCCATTGCCGCATCACATTTGCTGACCGGCTCAGCCTCAACCTACTTTGTGAACTTGTGAACCGCCACCAAAAGGTGGGTCTTCTTGTCCTTGGATTTTTGAAAGGTACAACCATATCCATCCCCTAGACTACAAACAACCAAGTAATTGGAATCATCCTCAATTCTTGAGCCGACACATGAGCCCGTTTTGAAAATTTCTGACATCCATCACACTTGCTAACCAGATCTTTTGCATTAGCATGAGCCGTCAGCCAATAAAACCCATGATGAAAAGCCTTAGCAACAAGATATTTAGAGCCGGCATGATGGCCGCAATCTCGTTCATGAATCTCCCTTAGAATTTCACGGCCCTCCTCAGGAGAAATGCATCATTGAAACACCCCTGTAACACTGCATCGGTGTAACTTGCCATTGACAATGGTCATTGACTTAGACCTCTAGGTTATTTGCCTGGCCAAAGTTTCACCATCAAGTAACTCACCCGGGTCATATAAGCCAAATATGGAATAGTCTAGTCAGGAATAGCATGGAGAGCCGCCACGAACTGTGCCTCCGGGTCAGGGATAGCAAGATCCTCTTTTGTAGGCAATTTAACTGAAGGGTTATTCATAACATCAAGAAAAACATTAGGTGGTACCGGCTTATGCTGGGACCCCAGCTGGCTTAAAGCATCAGCTGCCTCATTTTTTCTGCCATCAATATGTTCCATCTAATAGCCCTTGAAACGGCCAGCAATATCATCAACCGCCCAGCAATAAGCCGCCATGAGCAGATCTTTGGAATCCCAAGTTCCTGAGACCTACTGAGCCACCAGATCTGAATCGCCAAAACACCTGACCCGGCTTAGGTTCATCTCCTTAGCCCTCTGAAGTCCATGGAGTAAAGCCTCATATTCAGCTGCATTTTTAGTGCAAGGAAACATCAACCTTAAAACATAACAGAACTTATCACCTCGTAGGGAAGTCAAAATAACTCCAGCCCCCGAGCATTCCAATTGCCTGGATCCATCAAAATGAATAGTCCAATACGTGTTATCCAGCTTATCCTCAGGCATCCGCAACTCTGTCCATTCATTGATGAAATCAACAAGGGCCTGAGACTTAATGGATGTTCGAGGCACATACTTTAAACCATGGGATTCAAGTTCAATTGCCCACTTAGCCACCCGACCTATAGCTTCTCTGTTTTGAATAATATCCCCCAGAGGAGCAGAACTGACTACAGTGATGGGATGACCAAAGAAATAATGCTTCAACTTGCGACTAGCCATGAATAATCTATAGACTAGCTTCTGCCAATGTGGGTATCTCTGTTTAGATTCAATTAACACCTCACTGACATAATAAACCGGCCTTTGAATCGGATATTCCTTACCTGCCTCCTTCCTTTCCACCACAATTGCCACACTGACAGCCCTGCTGTTAGCAACCACATATAAAAGCCAGCTGTTTCTTAAGTGCCTCAAATGCCTCATTGGCAGAATCACTCCAGACAAAGTGATATGCATTCTTCATCATGTGGTAAAGAGGACTAGCCTTTTCGCCCAGGTGGCTTATAAACCGGCTTAAGGCCACAATACGACCCGCCAAATGCTGAACATCATTGATACATGCTGGTTTAGCCAGGGAAGTGATAGCCTTGATCTTCTCCGGGTTAGCTTCAATACCTCTCTCAAAGACCAGAAAACCCAAGAGCTTACCCGCCGGCACACCAAAAACACATTTATCCAGGTTAAGCATCATCGTGTAAACCCCAAGATTGTCAAAGGTCTCCTTCAAATCATCTATGAAAGTCTCCTTCTTCCTGGACTTCACAATGATATCATCCACATAAGCATGAACATTACACCCAATATGGCTGCGGAGACAATTCTGCACACAATGCTGATAAGTCGCCTGGGCACTCTTGAGCCCAAAAGGCATAGATATGTAGCAGAAGGCTCCAAAAGGAGTGATGAAGGATGTCTTCTCCTGGTCCTTAACTGCCATCTTGATCTGATGATAACCAGAATAAGCATCCAGAAAACTCAAATGCTCACAACCCACCATAGCATCAATGATCTGATTAATACGAGGGAGAGCAAAAGGATCAGTCGTACAAGCCTTGTTAAGGTCCGTGTAATCCACACACATACAGCAAGTGCCATTCTTCTTAAGCATTAGCATCAGGTTAGCCAACCATTCAGGATGAAAACTTCAACAACAAACCCAACCGCCCAGAGCCGGGTCACTTCTTCACCAATGGCCTTGCACCTTTCTTCATTAAAACGACGAAGGAATTGCTTGACCGGCTTAAACTTTGGATCAATATTAAGAGTGTGCTCAGTGTGTTCCCTCGGTACACCTGGCATGTTAGAAGGCTTCCATGCAAAGATGTCCCCGTTCTCACAGATGAACTCAATGAGCATGCTTTCCTATATCGGATCCATGTTGGCACTGATGATGAACTGCTTGGATGAATCACCAGGAACAAAGTCAACCGGTTTAGTATCATCGGCCGAATTAAACTTCAACAGCGGGTCCTTCTCTGTAGTTGGCTTCTTCAAGGGGGTCATATTTCCCGGGTCAACATTATCTTTATAGAACTTCAGCTCCTCTATTGCACAGGCTGACTCAGCATAGGCAACATCGCCCTCTTCGCACTCCAAAGCTATCTTTCTATTTCCATGCACCATGATGGTTCCCTTATAACCTGACATCTTGAGCTGCAGATAAACATAACAAGGACGTGCCATAAATTTAGCATAAGCCGGCCGTCCAAATAGGGCGTGATAAGGGCTCTTGATCTTGACTACTTCAAAAGTCAATTTTTCAGCCCTGTAGTCATACTCATTACCAAAAACCACCTCCAACGTTATCTTGCCCACTAGATATGCCGACTTACCGAGCACCACCCCTTGAAAAACTGTAGAGGGTTGCTTAAAATCTTTGTCAGTCAAATTCATACGGTGAAAAGTATCATAATAGAGGATATCGATGCTGCTGCCTCCATCCAGGAGCACTTTAGTGAACTTGTATTCTCCGACCTGCGGTGCCACCACAAAAGCCAGCTGACCCAGATTATCAACCCGGGGCGGGTGATCTTCGTGGCTCCATACAATGGGCTGCTTCGACCATCGTAAATATCACGGGACCACCGGCTCAACCACGTTCACCACCCGCTTGTGAATCTTCTGATACCTCTTGCACAAACTCATGGTAAACACATGATATTGACCACTATTCACCTGCTTAGGATGACTCTGATAACCAGACTGCTGCTGTTGTTGCTGATTACTCTGATTAGATTGCTGGTTAAAACTGCCTTGATTACCTTGACCCTCGAATCCAGAGCTTGAACCGCCACTTCCAAAGCCAGATCCTTGAGAGCCGGATACTGACACGCCGTGCGGGCCCTGGTTACCCTGATAAAAACCAGAATTTCTATACTCCCTCACGATGAAGAAATCATTCCAGAGATGAGTGATCGGCTTATCTTGAGTACCATGCTTTGGGCAAGGCCGATTCATCATTGCCTTAAGGTTGAATTTTGGCCCACTAAACCGGGGTGCTGGCTACTTTCCCTTACGCTTACCATTATTACTCTGCGTGTTAGCCACAAAATCTAAACCACCACCAGCTTGCTTGTGCTTACCATTATTGCCTTGACCCGCCGCGTTATGCTACTGTCCTTTTGCATTGCCATTCTTCTTCCCCTTACCAGCTTTTTCCTCATCAAACTCAGGGTCCTTAGTGTTGTCAGAATCAACATATTTGACAAGAGCCGCCATGAGCTCCCCCATGTCATTGCAATGGCGCTTAAGCCGTCCCAGCTTCTACTTGAGGGGAAGGAAATAATATTTTTTCTCCAAAATCAAGATAGCTGAGCCGACATTGATGTTGTCCGATGAGTGGATAATGACCGAGATCTGGCGCACCCAATGGGCGGTGACTCACCCTCACTCTGGACAGAAGTGTCTAAATCAAGAATCGACATGGGCTGCTTATATGTATCCTTGAAATTCTGAATAAAACGCGCCTTCAATTCATCCCATGATCTGACAGACTTAGGGGGCAATCCCTTCAACCAGGTACGAGCCGACCCATCCAGCATCATGGTGAAATACTTAGCGCATGCAGCATCATTGACACCAAACATCTCCATGGCCATCTCATAGCTCTCGATACAAGCCTTTAGGGGTTGATCCGCTGTGTAATTGGGTACTTTTCGTGGGCCCTTGAAGTCCTTGGGTAACCGCTCATTGCGTAGAGCCAATACTAAACATGGCACACCCACTGTCCTAGAGGTCACTCAAGCCTCTATGGACGTTAAAGGGGGTAACTAAGGCTGCTGAGCCACCAACTGAGCCGCCAGCTCCGCCTCATGGCGATCGCATGCTTGATCTGCCAACAAATGAGCATGGTTATCAACCCGTGGCGGGTCGTGCCCACGGGGCTGGTTATGATGCCGCTTACTGCTTGAAACCACCGGTGACTGCATGTGCCAGCTATAGCTTAGACTCGGATGAGGATTTAAGTGAACTCAATCGTAGCTGTAAGAGTAAGCCGCCTGCTGAGCCACCGCCGTTTGAAGAAGTTCCATGGCTTTCCGAGCCTCGATTGCCTCAGGACTCTCGCCTGTCATCGAGAGAGCCGCCAATAGCGATGTCACGGCGATCATGTTATCCAACGGGTTAGAGAAGTGACCTGGAGGTGTTGAGACTCATTGAGGTAGGGTTAAATTGACATGAGCCGGATCTACCACATGGGGTTGAGCCGCCGCTTCGGTCCTAGGCACTTCAGGGGCCCGGGTCACACCGGGTGGGTTACTTGGCCCAGCCCCAGGCGTATTAAAGAGATTTCTTGCATCAAACTCATGAGGCAGATGACTCTGATATTTCCTATTAAAGACAACATTTGACGCGTTCTGGTCCAAGCTCAGGCAAAAGTTTTTCGCTTGAATCCGCTATGATTGTGTCGCCAAGGCGGCTAACTCTATTGCCATCCTGGAATTCTCAGGATTAAGATCCTCCTTAGCTTGAGCTATCTCGTCACGCAACTTCACAATGTCCATGTTATGTTGTGCTTGGTTCACCGGTGTTACCTCCACCTTTAGCAAAGTTGCTAGAGCCTCCAAAAGTTTAGATAAAACTTGAGCTGGCAGGCGTATAGGGCCTCCTGCCCCGGTTGCCGTAGCGGTTGCTGAACCAGAGATCATTGCTACCGCGGTTGAGGAATTCTGCACCGGTTGTGTGCCGGCCATGAAGATCGCAACCTGGTTCGGCAGCTCACAAGGGTCCGGAATACTGTATCCATCAGAACAACACCAAGCCTATCATCTTGCACTTGATACATGGAATTGGTCTTGTCGGTTGAGGACTCATCGTCAGAGTAGACGACCATCTCTCCACCAGACACAGATCCTCCTTCAAGATCTAGGGCGGCTTGAAACTTGGCGTGTCGTGCACGCTGAGCCGGCTTGAGGATGTCGGTGCAGTTGTCCGGCTCAAGTTCCGACTCGCCGACCTTGCCGATGAAGACATGGATTTCGCCGAAGGGGACACGGTACCCATATTTGATTGGATTGGCCTCGGGACCCCATCCTGCGTCGGCGATGTAGATTTTGCCACAGTGACTCATGGTCATCCGGCCCACGACGTACCCTTTGAACCCTGAGAAGCTACCCTTCAAGAACTTGAAACCACCATGCTCTGGACCCATGGTGGGCGCCAACTATCGTGGATTTAACATGGCAGATGCCCTTGCAAAAGGACTTAGGTGTGGAGCCATTGCAACTAGGTTAGCTTAAAGGGGTTAAACGGGACAAAGGACACAGAGAGTTTAGCCAGGTTCGGCCCCTCTCAATGAGGTAAAAGCCTGCTCCTGCTTTTGATTGTATTGCTTTTGTTTCGATTACCAGGGAGCTAATGCGCTTGACCTAGTACTTGATCAATTGTTTCTTGACTTATCCCGCCGCCGGGTATACAGGTTGATACCCGACGGCTTACAGAGTCCCGGCCGGCTCATACACAACGTGTCCGACTCGGTAACTAACTAAGCTTGCCTTACAATTCAAGTTAAGCATATGGCGGCTCACCCCCGTGGGCCTCAAATCATCCTCGGGTCTTGGGCCTTCAACAAGCTTGCTCTATGAACCGCCATCTTCATATCTTCTTGGGTCTCTTCATCTTAAGTCTCCAGTGGCATGACCTGGCCCCTCCTGGGCGGGTCATACCCAGTAGTTATATCCCCAACAAATATTATCAAAAAATAAACAGGGGCTCAGCATTACGTATTAAATATATTTAAATAATAAGTGCTTTATTATTACATTGGTCCTTAAATCTTACCAAGCTTTTGTACACAATCCCCAGGATTTTGTTTGCCTTAATGTAAAAAAGATCCAGGATTTTATTGTTAAAAAATTATTTTTATAAGTTAATAAGACGTGGGATATTGTTTTCTTATATATTTAAGTATCTATTAAATATATGATGACAACAACAATAATAAATAATACCATATAAAATAATATAAATATATATAATATAGTTAGAATGGAAACATAAGTTGGACCTGGCTTTCCTATTCTTATATAGAAAAATAGAACAGACCTTTGCGTTTTCTTCAAAATACATAAGTTGGGCTGCGGATGTTTCACGGAAAATAAAACCTAGGATGGGAGGTCCATAAGCCGGTCGATACACGACGACCCTCAAGAAAATACAAACCGGCATGTGCCTCCTTAAAAAGAAAGCCTAGACGGGGTAGTCCATAACCCAGCGGATACTTGTTGGCCCACTGATAATAAATGATACCTGCCAGCTCCTCGGATTCGTTGTAAATTTATCTCATTGAGTAACTACGTTGAAGCACCTCAAAAAAATGAACTATGTTGACAAACCCATGGACCCCAACGTCAGTATAGCACTAGGAGGAAGTATTTTTTCAATGAGGAACTTGCTTGCGTACGACCATAGACCTGGTGGGTCCCAACTGTCTGCCTCTCCATGTACAGTCCTCTCCAAATTCCTCTCGTTTGTTTAGCATGTTCATGACAACAGACAGCGGCCCGCGGTGAGCGCACAAAGGTGGAGGACGAGAACCAACCACCGGAGCCGGGGAATGCGTGTTACAGTAATGCTAGATGTTGTGCCTTATTTCTACCGAAACAACTAAAGTAGCCCAGTGGCCAAGTGACACTGCCCTACCTCTGTTCCCCCCGGGTTCGATTCCACCTGATGCAGTGAAAATATCTCCAATTTTTTTGCCTCTGCCATTCTTGACATGTGGGTCCCCATTGTCATCTATGCACACCATGTCCAACACTTGCCAAAACTTCGTCCCTTGTTTTTTCTATTTTTCGCACACTCCACATTGTGTGGGCATTTTGAAAATAGCATATTTTTTTGACGCTGCATGATATGAAGATGTGCTACGCATGAATGTTGATCAGCATGATGTTAACTGGCTGCTAGTTCCATTTTCGACCATGAATAAAACTTCCAACATGATGTTATCCCTGTTTGAAAAGGGCGTGTTAATATAAATGCTCTGCCTCTGAAACTTGCAGTTTCTTATCTAAAACTGAAACTTGTTGTTTCTTCTCTGAGAATCACATTGTGTGCACTTTTATATGAAACTACATTTTTTAAGTGCTAAAAATATATCTCTAGAATTCATAAAATACTTCATATGCTCAATACTGCAAATCTGAAATTCAAAAGACATTCATATATGAAAGTACTCTCAAAATACAGAACACAAAACACAATTCACAACCTGCAAATACTGACAACCCTAAGCTCCTGCTGACAATTCACAACCTGCCTGACTATTGGGCTGGGGGGAGGGGCAGTCCCCTCCTATTCCTTGATGGCAGACAGCCACCCCGTGAGATGATGTGAATGGCAAGGGAGAGGATGGCAGCGCAAGCGTCGTCGGGCCAACTTCTTTTCTCCTCTTACTATTGGGTTCGGTCGACGAAGACTCCACCGGCTCGCTCTAGCACGACACCCTCACAAACAGCACCCTGTAGATTCTCGATCCTTCAATCTCTAGTGGAAGCTCCATCTTGGATTGATAGTCCCACAACCAATGCCTCATGATCGGATTCGGTGAATCTGTCTGCTCCATGGCCTAGAGGAGCAACTCTATGTACTCCCGAGTGACTCCCTTCGGGAGTATCGCCGCCTTTTCGCTCTGTTGCAGATATTTGGCCATGGATGTCATCGTCACCGCTTGTTGGTCCTTGTTGTCAAACCAAGACTGTATCTCCAACATCCTAGCTAGCTTCATAGGGTCGCCGTCTGTGATCCTCACATATCGGTTGTACTTCTCCATTGATCTACTTCCCCACAACACCTTCACTCGCCGGTGGTGGTTTTTGAATGGAAGAGGAGAAGACGGGCGCTGGTTTTGAATTAGAACATGAGAGGACGGCACTGGTTTTGTATTGGAACAGGAGAGGAGGGGCGGTGGTTTTGAAATGGAAGAGGAAAGGAGCGACGCTAGATTTAGATTGGAACAAGAGAGGAGCAACGGTGGTTTAAGAGGAGAGGAGCGGCACTGACTTGGAAGTATTTTATTATTTTGCATATTTTGGGTCAAAGTTTGACCACATACTGTATTTGAAGCAAAATGTAAATGTATGTCACCCAAAATTGTATCGTTTGGTTCATATCTGAATGTACTTTCAAAATATATTATTTTTGCAATGTATAACATATACAAATAAAGAAAAATTTACTGGTACTTCTTTCAAAAAAGAGTACTCCTTAGAGAAGTGCCAATATAAGCTACTAGTATTTGGTTAGAGGATTTGCTGCCGAGAAAGTTCCATCCATAGAGAGAGCCACACATCCCACTGGTGGTGGTGGATTCCAATGATTACATGGAGCATGGTTGGTGTCGGTAAATTTTACTTGGCACATCTCGCACTCTGCATATATGTCAGTTCCATCCGTACATTTGTGCAGTTCCACCAAAATGCAGCTGAATAACCCTGTTTGATGGGCCCTACGACGCCTCATACTGGAAATCGACCCAGTTCTCCCCGATACACCTTCTTCCAGTGATGAACATCAATGTACAACGGTAGTACAAGGAGGGGCCTTGAATCATTCCAATCTCTATTTTTGTGCAGATCAACTAAAATTAAGCACCCCAGTTTGCAAAAACACCTAAACATTAACAATGGGACTAGTTGATGAAACATATACTAACAAAGAGAAGCACTTTCTTTATCTACATTGGAAATGAAATGATAGAGAGGACACTCGCTCTATTTTAACTGTATTATTACTTCATTTTATCAGTGGCACTAGGGTCGAGCAGGTGGCAAGCGAGGTGTAGCATGCGTCGCAAGGATGGAGGGCGGGGGTGTTTAGACTGGGGTGTTGAAGCTGGCTCTTTCAGTCCCTATCTTCCCCACTAATGTTTTTGTGGTATCATTTGGGTTGTAATCCAAACTTGGTTGAGCTGGTGCTGCGTCCCCCTCCCTGCCTAGCTTATGTAGTGAACTTGTCTCCTGCTAGTACTCAGTATGTTCTAGTAGTAGTTGCATAACGGCCCGTTTACACTGAGATGTTGTCGGATAATGGTTCTCTATGGTTGGGTTTCTTCAATGAAATCGGAGGAAAACCCCCTCTTTCGATATATAAAAAAATCAGTGGCACTAGTGGTGCCAAAACATTGCCTCAAATTAATAGTGCCACTAGATTAAGGTGGAAAATAATGACATTATTGCTTTATCATGGTAGTGCTAAAATAGTAGCACAAGAGCAGACTCAACATGCAGGATCTTTGGCAAATGGTCGGACCAAAAAGGAACATACCTCGTGATGGGAACCATATCTGCAGTCAATGCAATCATAGAAGGGATGACACCAGTCACCAACATGGATGACTCATTTCATGGGATCTTTTTGTGCAGTTCAGCTAAAATGAAGTAATGCCCCATGAGCTAGTAGCTTCTTCTTCATTACTTGCAATAAAATTGAGCAACATCAAGGTTGGTTGTGAAGCCCGTGGAATGTTCAACTACAATTTGGATATCCTTTGTGCAGTTCAAGTAAGATCAAGCGTGAAATGTATATCTCTTTTTGCACAAAAAGGTGGAAAGGAGGGTGACTAACAAGTGATGAAACATACATCAAATGAAAAGAAGCATGTTCCTTATCCGAATGGCGATCCTACAAGGACAGTACAATTTCTAAAGCAGTAGCATTGCTAGATATTAGTGTGGGCATTAGGATTAACTATTACAACCGTTAAACATGACATTACTTTAATGGTGCCATTGCTCATTTTACCAGCAACATTACATTAACAGCTGCTAAAAAGTTGGTATTTGGGCACGGGAGAGTAGGCGAACTAGGACAATTGCATTTCTAATGAAAAGAAGCAACTTATCTTAATGGAAAAATTTAGCAGGACATGAAAAACAGTGCCATTGATTCATATTACTGGAGGCATTACATTGAAAACAACATTGGTTTAACGTGTCCTTACTTTTAATAGTGCGACTGCTACATTGTACCGGTGGCATTACATAAGAGGGGCTCGGGGCAACAAACATCAGAATAGGATATCTGGTTTGGTCCCATTTTTGTTCGGTATAGCCACCTTATACAGTGTGAGGCTAGCAAATCTAGTACTAGACATACTCGGTTGACTTGTCCCGCAGTCCACACTTTCTTTCCTTTTTCAACCAATAGATCGGTTTATATTGAGTTTGTACTATGTTTCCCTTTATTTCCCTATTAGACCGACATACCAGTTGGATAGCCAGTCTCTGCTACTTTTCGCCCCCATTGTTTCCTCTTTCGACCAAGTCCTACATTCAGGTAACAAATCTTCCCCCACCCCCACCCCCTTTCTTCCCTGTTTGAACCAAGCAGTACTAAATTCGACTGCATGAACTAGCTTTACCTCTTAATAGTAAAAATTTAGGTGGCTTTAGAACAGCCAATCGATCCTATCTATGAGGGGGCCTGAGAAATAGTAAAAGATATAGATGCAGCAATGTCAGGAGCTAAGGAAGTAGAGCAAGGCTGGTTTCGAAGGAAGTTATACCCGAGGGTTGCCTGGATGTCACTAGGTGGGCGGCGGGAGGCCGGATCTGCCCACACTACGGTAGCGAGGAAGAAGTGGTTGGAGGCCCTCCCTAGCCGGTGCTGAGTGGGAGAGAACGGAAAGGCCCTCCCTAGCCATCGCCGAGGACGACCACGTGAACATTGCACCTTCTCACCTTCCCCAGCGGAGATGATCCGGCTGGATCTGTGACCAGCGGTGAGCGGAGTGAGAGAGTGTGTCCACCACTGTCGTGTTTAGATCTGGAGGGGACAAGACGGTGTGAAGAGAGCAACACTAGCAAGCAAGCGCGGAGGCTCCCGCCTATATAGTGGAGTAGTTTTCTTTTATCTACCGGAGCCGGCTTGACCTCATCAATGACTATCGAGAAGTCATCATGCACGCCCCCTGGAGGCGCAATTGTCGTCATTTTAATCTGAAGCACCTGATTAACATACAACACAAAAAAATGCCACGTGACAATAAACCATAACCTCACTGCCCCAAGGACAAACTAGACAAGGATCAAAGTGAAAATTAAAGATAAACTCATAGAAAAGGGGTTCATCGATAGATGTCCTAATTAACATAGCCGTCTTGACCTAGATGGCAGCCGAGTAGTCTTCGTGCATGTGCCCCCAATGACCAGCACCTTGGAGGAACTCAGTTGTCATTATTTAACCCTCAAAGTGATCTGAAGCACAAGACACCTAATATTACGAGATGACAAGAAACCTTTTTTTTAAATTTCTCATCACAACTACAACCCTGTACAAACACAGCCTGTAATGATATGTAGACGATAGCCAATCCAGCCGCCTGCTGGGGTCTGGTCTACATGGAAGAATTGATCTTTTGTGTCATGCAGGGATCATCCAGGCACTGATGTCTGTACAACACTGCTCCAGTATTATCGCTTGTCCCTCTCTTCTATCAACTCAGCTGACTTGTGGGGCCGAGGAGTGTGCCTATTGTCGGTTCTCAATTGCGATCCCACATGTGTCTGCAAACGCAATATGACGCGTGTCCCATTCGGAGAGCGGCGTGACAGACCGACTGATCGTCTGGGTGCGACGCGAACGCGATGGGCATGCTGTATATATGTGTACCGCCGTTTTCTTGAGCCTTTGCTCCATGGCGCAATCCATGGATACAAAATTATATTTAAAAGTTGAGGGAGGTGCTTTTCCCGCGCGGTAGGCGGGGCAGTTCCGCCTAGTCGGTTCGACACAGAGGTGAGAAGATGAGGGAGTAGGCTGCTGCAAACATAGGGTTGTGTGATTTGACGGTGAGTTACTGCTGGACAGGCGGGGCCCTGTGATTTGACTTGTTATTATCATTTTAACTGCGGCGCTACGGTCGGCGTGAGTCTCCCGATTCCTGACCACCTCCACGGTATACAGGTGCCAAGTACTATACTCCTTACTCCTTTTGGAAAATGCAATAAATACTACAACGATGAAAGAAATGGAGAGAAGTAAAAAAATTACTCTTATAGCCAACCTTACAGCTAACCTTGTTGTATGAGTGACTAAGTGATGACTATGTATGACATGCCAACATTAGATAGCCTAATGCACCTAGACGGAGGACGTAGTTTCATGCATGCGAAGTTGGAAAAAAGCTCATTTATAGCCGTATGAAATATCCAAGGGCGCGACCGCGCGAGCGAGGCGACGGTCGTGGTAGGCGCAACCAGGATATGGGATGCTGACAACCCATGGATCTGAGATTGAACGGTCGCATGCTAAGTTGCTGAAAATTTGCAGAATAACCCTCCAGGCAGAAGCGTCCAGCAGGGCCCCGACGCTACTTCCCCATAGCCGTCGACCGTCGCGACATCTCTGCTCTCCTGCCGCCGGTTGCCACCGCAACCGCGCCGGCTCACCGACTCGACAGCTGGTGCCGCTTACTTCACCGGGCCGCAAGATAGGTCGTACACTCATCTCAAATCACTTTATTTAGGAGCCAATTGTCTGAATTTTTATTCTGGGCAAATCGATTCCTAATGAGAAGCAGCACCCCTCGAGGCGGCGGAGCTCCTAGGCTGCCAGTTGGCTGGTGTCTAATGCAAGGGTGCGGGGGTGCAAGTTCGCCGCGGAAGCAGCACTTACATGGCTATCTTAGAGTTGCGTGGGTTGAAGGTACTGTCGCTGCCGGATCTGGATGACGGCAAGTTTTGTGGATTGGCCGGGAGCGACGCAACCACTATAGTGCAGTGGGACAGGGAGAGGGGTTTTGGTCGGAGCTCTCGCGGCCACGGATGGCGGAGGCAGGCTGCTCTACCGGTGCTCGCTGGCTCTTTGGGGAAGATTCTGAACAATGTTAGCCGGGAGGCACAAGATGGCCATCAAGCCATCCAGCGTAGATCAGACAGTACCAAAATAAAATAAAATCGTGTGCGCCCAATTTAGTCTTCAGTCGACAGACATGTGACCACTCTCGTACCTTACTGTTGATCTCTTAGGGTATTTCTTTAGATCAGAGATATTTGTCATTCTTAACATTTTGCGTTTTTGCATCTTCAGCCACACCGTCTTCCTTCTCACCGGAGCTGCTCCAACAAGGGAAGCATACACCAGAAAGGAGCTATAGCCCCTACTCAACAGTTCCCTGCATCGAATGTGCGTGCCCGACATGGATAGCCACAACAACTACAGGGCCATCACCAAGTCAGCACATGATGCCCACTCCTATGGATGGCGGCCTGATAACCCACAAGTATAGGGGATCACAACAGTTTTTGAGGGTAGAGTATTCAACCGAAATTTATTGATTCGACGCAAGGAGAGCCGAAGAATATTCTCAAGTATTAGCAGCTGAGTTGTCAATTCAACCACACCTGAAAGACATAATATCTGTAGCAAAGTATTTAGTAGCAAAGTAGTATGGAAGTAACGGTAACGATGACAAAAGTAACAGTAGCAGTTTTGTAGTAATTGTAATAGTGGCAACGGAGAGGTAACTGAACAAAGATCAATATGTGAAAATCTCATAGGCAATGGATCAGTGATGGATAATTATGTCGGATGTGATTCCTCATGCAACAGTTATAACATAGGGTGACACAGAACTAGCTCCACTCCATCAATGTAATGTAGGCATGTATTCTGAATATAGTCATACGTGCTTATGGAAAAGAACTTGCATGACATCTTTGGTCCTACCCTCCCGTGGCAGCGTGGTCCTATTGGAAACTAAGGGATATTAAGGCCTCCTTTTAATACAGTACCGGACCAAAGCATTAACACTTAGTGAATACATGAACTCCTCAAACTATAGTCATCACCGGGAGTGGTCCCGATTATTGTCACTTCGGGGCTGCCGGATCATAACACATAGTAGGTGACTATTGACTTGCAAGGTAGGATCAAGAACTCACATATATTCATGAAAACATAATAGGTTCAGATCTGAAATCATGGCACTCGGGCCCTAGTGACAAGCATTAAGCATGGCAAAGTCATAGAAACATCAATCTTAGAACATAATGGATACTAGGGATCAAACCCTAACAAAATTAACTCGATTGCATGGTAAATCTCATCCAACCCATCACCGTCCAGCAAGCCTACGATGGGCTTACTCACGCACGATGGTGAGCATCATGAAATTGGTGATGGAGGATGGGTAATGATAACGATGGCGACGGATTCCCCTCTCTGGAGCCCCGAACGGACTCCAGATCAGCCCTCCCGAGGAAGAATAGGGCTTGGCAGCGGCTTCATATCGTAAAACGCGATGAATCCTTCTCTCCGATTTTTTTCTCCGAAAGTGAATATATGGAGTTGGTTGAGGTCGGTGGAGTCCCAGGGGACCCACAAGGCAGGGGGCACGCCCCGGGGGGGGGGGGCTGCACCCTCACGGACATGGTGTGGGCCCCCTGATGCTGATTCTTTCGCCAATATTTTTTATTAATTCAAAAAAGTTGCTCCGTGGATTTCCACGGCATTCCGAGAACTTTTATTTCTGCATAAAATAACACCATGGCAGTTCTGCTAAAAATAACGTCAGTCCGGGTTAGTTCCATTCAAATCATGCAAGTTAGAGTCCAAAACAAGGGCAAAAGTGTTTGGAAAAGTAGATACGTTGGAGACGTATCAACTCCCCCAAGCTTAAACCTTTGCTTGTCCTTAATCAATTCAGTTGACAAACTGAAAGTGATAAAGAAAAACTTTTACAAACTCTGTTTGATTTTGTTGTTGCAAATATGTAAAGCCAGCATTCAAGGTTTCAGCAAAGATTATGAACTTACCATATTCACAATAACTTTTAGGTCTCATGTTTACTCATATCAATGGCATAATCAACTAGCGAGAAATAATGATAAATCTTGGCTGACAACACTTTCTCAAAACAATCATAATATAATATAACAAGATGGTATCTCGCTAGCCCTTCCTGGGACCGCAAAACATAAATGCAGAGCACCCCTGAAGATCAAGGACTGACTAAACATTGTAATTCATGGTAAAAGAGATCCAGTCATAGTCATACTCGATGTAAATTAATAGCAATGCATGCAAATGACAGCGGTGCTCTCCAACTGATGCTTTTTAATAAGAGGATGATGACTCAACATAAAAGTAAATATATAGTCCCTTCGCAGAGGGAAGCAAGGATTTGCAGAGGTGCCAGAGCTCGAGTTTTGAAACAGAGATATATAATATTTTGAGCGGTATACTTTCATTGTCAACATAACAACCAAGAGATCTCGATATCTTCCATGCTACACACATTATAGGCGGTTCCCAGACATAATGGTAAAGTTTATACTCCCCCACTACCAACAAACATCAATCCATGGCTTGTCCGAAACAACGGGTGCCGTCCAACTAACAACAATCCTGGGGAAGTTTTGTTTGCATTTATTTTGATTGATTCGAGCATGGGACTGGGCATCCCGGTTACCGACCATTATCTCGTGAATGATGAGAAGAGTCCAATCATCGTGAGAATAACCCACCTAGCATGGAAGATATAGACATCCCTAGTTGATACGTGAGCTATTCAAGCATACAAAACAGAATTTCATTTGAAGGTTTAGAGTTTGTCACATACAAATTTACTTGGAACGGCAGGTAGATATATTATATAGGAAGGTATGGTGGACTCATATGGCATAACTTTGGGGTTTATGGAAGTGGATGGACAAGCAGTATTCCCGCTTAGTACAAGGTGAAGGCTAGAAAGAGACTGGGAAGCGACCAACTAGAGAGCGACAACAGTCATGAACATGCATTAAGATTAATCAACAATGGGTGCAAGCATGAGTAGGATATAAATCACCATGAACATAAATATCATGGAGGCTATGTTGATTTTGTTTCAACTACATGCGTGAACATGTGCCAAGTCAAGCCACTCGAATCATTCAAAGGAGGATACCACCCTATCATACCACATCACAACCATCTTAATAGCATGTTGACACGCAAGGTAAACCATTATAAACTCCTAGCTAATTAAGCATGGAATGAGCAACTATAATCTCTAATTGTCATTGCAAACATGTTTCATCCATAATAGGCTGAATCAAGAATGGTGGACTAATCATATTTACAAAAACAATATAGGTCGAGTTCATACCAGCTTCTCTCATCTCAATCAGTCCATCATATATCATCATTATTGCCTTTCACTCGCATGACCGAACGGTGTGGATAATAATAATAGTGCACATGCATTGTACTAAGCTGGAATCTGCAAGCATTTAATACAAACGAGAAGACAAGGTAATATGGACTCTTGCTTAGATCAACAATAATGCAAATGAGAGCCACTCAACATTTTCATCATGGTCTTCACCTCTCGACCCCCAAAGGAAAGAAAAGAAATAAAACTATTTACATGGGAAAGCTCCCAACAAGAAAAAAGAATAACGGGAAATATTTTTGGGTTTTCTTTTAATACTACTACTACAAGCATGGAAAGTAAAGTAGCTAAAGGCTACAACAATTTTTTTGGGTTTTCTTAAGGTTCAAACAAACAAAAAAGAAAGCAAGAAAAGGAAATAAACTAGCATGGATAGTACAATGAAAAAGTATGAGCACTGACAACTAGCATGAGTGTGTGAACATGAATGTAATGTTGGTGAGAAATACGTAATCCCCCAAGCTTAGGCTTTTGGCCTAAGTTTTTGTCTATGGCCACTGCTGACCTGGCAGATATCCAAATTCATAGTCGGGGTTGTACTGAGATGCAGCAGCTACTTCCTGAAGAGCTGCATCTTGGAGGCGAGCTGCCTCCGTCCTCCTCTCATATTCGTTCGCCTCCTCCCTGGTTATAAAGTATCTCCTTTTTGCCTGAAAGTTAAAGAAAGTGGGAGCAGGGAGAGAAACATGGACAGTGCATCGTCTGTCAAAGATTAGTCCGTACTGGAGGAACTGTTTATTCCTCTCAAGGAACTAATGGTGAACCATAGCACTATAATCTAGATAAGCAGGGGGCAACTCCATATCATTTCCATGTATGGGTACACCAAGATAATTAGCTACATGAGTTGCATAAATTCCACCAAACAAATCTCCACATGTACCATTAAGATGCAGCCTTCATGCAACAATGGCCCCCAAGTTATATTGTTTATCACCTAATACTACACTCTTGTGGACACTAAGATCTAGAACGCACATGTGACAAGCCTCATCTTTACCGTTAATGCATCTACCTATAAAGAGAGCAAAATAATGTATGGAAGGAAAATGAATGCTCCCTCTAGATTCCCCCACAATGATACTAGCAAGAAAGTCTTTATATTCAGATTTACGAGGCTCGCTAACATTGCCCCACTGCGGGAGTTTACAAGCAGGGTTAAAGTCTTCTAGGTCCATGGTATATGATTTATCCTAAACATCAAATAAAGCAGTGTGAGAATTGCGGGAGGCTGTAAATTTGAACCTCCTCACAAAGGAATCAGTGAGGTAGTAGTACTGTAGGCACTTATCTGACACGAAGTCCTCAAGATCAGCATTACGCACATACGCGTCAAATTCATCCTTGAAACCGGCTTCGACCATAAACTATTCTGATGGCCATTCACAAGGCCGCACTTTAGCTTCCCTCGGTGGTTCATCGTCCAGCTCACGTATCACGAACCTTGGTACATTTTCCTATGCACTTTCTTTCTCTAAAAATTTCTGAAATTTTTAGTGACTCAAAATAAAAGTGCACCAAACTCAACAAGATTGATAGCAACTACTCCCAGAAGTGCCTAGAGGCTATATCACGCATTAAAACTACTTTGGACCATATAAATTTGACACACAAGCTCAAGAACAGGGTCACCTCATCAGCAAAATTTTGCAATAAATAAAGCACTAGGACAAAAACTAATTGGACCATTGGAGGAGTCACATACCGAAGAACAATCCTCCAAAACAGTTTTGTGAATGGAGCTTTGAGCAAGGAGATCGAAAATGGCAGCAAGATGAGTTAGAACACGGGTTTGAGCTATGGGAGGATTTTTCTGGAGGAATATGAAGTGAGTGGGTGCTGGAATAAGTGGAGGGAGTCCACATGGGACCCATGAGGCATGGGGCGCGCCCCAGGGGGGCCGGGCGCGCCCTGTGCCCTCGTGGCCAAATGGTGAGCTTCCTGGTGTGTTATTAGTGCCAGAAATTCTTAAATATTGTACAAAAAATCATACTTCATTTTCAGGACATTTGGAGAACTTTTATTTTCGGGGTATTTTTGATTGCATGGATAATTCAGGAAACAGACAGAAAAAATACTATTTTTGTTTTATTTAAACTAAACAACAGGAAGTAAAAGGAGGGTACAGAGAGTTTTGCTTTCTAACTTCATCCATATCATGCTCATCAAAAGGAATCCACTAACAAGGTTGATCAAGTCTTGTTAACGAACTTCTTCTAAATAACATGAAACCGAAGAATTTTCGAATAACACTTGGTTACCTCAACGGGGATATGCCTGTCCCCAACAATAAGAATATCATATTTCCTTTTAACATTAGGAAGAGGAAATTCAAAACCTCCAATAGTAATAGTTGAAATTTTTCCAATAGAATTGATACTGTGGACTTGAGGTTGTTTCCTCGAAAAGTGTATCGTATGCTCATTACCATTAATATGAAAAGTGACATTGCCTTTGTCGCAATAAATAACATCCCCTGCAGTATTCAAAAAGGGTCTACCAAGGATAATCGACATACTATTGTCCTCGGGAATATCAAGAATAACAAAGTCCGTTAAAAAAGTAAATTTTGCAACCACAACAGGCACATCCTCACAAATACCGACAAGTATACCAGTTGATTTGTCGGCCATTTGCAAAGAGATTTCAGTAGGTGTCAACTTATCTCGATCAAGTCTACGATATAAAGAGAGAGGCATAACACTAACACCGGCTCCAAGATCACATAAAGCAGTTTTAACGTAGTTTCTTTTAATGGAGCATGGTATAGTTGGTACTCCTGGATCTCCAAGTTTCTTTGGCATTCCACCCGTAAAAGTATAATTGGCAAGCATGGTGGAAATTTCAGCTTCCTGTATCTACCTTTTATTTGTAACAATATCTTTCATATACTTAGCATAAGTATTCATTTTAAGCATATCAGTCAAACGCATACGCAAAAAGATAGGTCTAATCATTACAGCAAAGCGCTCAAAATCCTCATCATCCTTTTTCTTGGATGGCTTAGGAGGAAATGGCATGGGTTTCTGAAACCATGGTTATCTTTCTTTACCGTGCTTTCTAGCAACGAAGTCTCTCTTCTCATAATGTTGATTCGTGCTAGCATGGATGCCCACATTACTAGTGAAGGGAGTGGCATGGTCACTCTCGGGACGGGGTCGTGCTTGGATAGGCGGCCATGACTGCTTTTACAGGGCACCGGACACACCGTTGGTACCCTGTGCTTGTGTTATGTGATGAATATGGGAGCGTGGCTCCACAAAAATTTATTATGTGACAATGTTTGGCATGGGGGCTGCTACCAATTGAGTGGACTCTATGTTAGTCACGGCTAGGGAAAGGTAGTGACCGGGTGCTTACCCCGGGTACTTGAGGTACTGCGGGTCGTGGATGACACGAAAGTTCCCCGGATCTTGTGGGTAAAGTGTGCAACCTCTGCAGAGTGTCAAACTATTCGAATAGACGTGTCCACGGTCAAGGATAGTTGGATAACCGCTCTTGGGCTATGTCCATTGTTTATGAAATCTGGTGTGTGTGTGTGTGTGTGGTTGTGTGGAGAAAACTAGTTGAGTCGAGCCAAATGACTCAACATGTTGACTAAGTTGGAGTTGACCCAAGCTCGATTTATGTTGATATCCGTAACCTGTTCAGGCGGATATCTGAATTCTTATGATGCATACTTTACAAGTTGTTAGGACATGTCATTGCACTTAAAAATAGCTTTCTGCTAAAAAAATATTCCTACTTAGTGCTATATCATGCATTGTCATACCTTGTTCCAAGACATGGGTTGATTGCGAGTACATTCAAACGTACTCACTGGCTTGTTGATACGTCCATTTTGCATCATGCTTTTATGTTGATATTTATTGCATTATGGACTGTTATTACACATTATGGCACAATACTTATGCCTTTCCTCTCATATTTTACAAGGTTTACATGAAGAGGGAGAATGTCGGCAGCTGGCATTCTGGGTTGGAAAAGGATAAAATATTAGAGACCTATTCTGTACAACTCCAAAAGTCATGAAATTTCATGGAGAGTCATTTTAGAATTAATAAAAAATATTGGGCGAAGAAAGCACCCAGGGGGACCCACCAGTCAACCACAAGGGTGGGGGTGCACCCTACCCCCTGGGTGCGCCCCCCTACTTTGCCGCCAGCCTGGCAGGTCCCCGGTGCCCATCTTTTTCTTTATGAAGGGTTTTTACCTAGAAAAAAAATCAAAAGGAAGCTTTTTGAAGGAAGCGGCGCTGTCTCTAGGCGGAACCTGGGCAGAACCAATCTGGGGCTCCGGCGAAGCTGTTTTGCCGGGGAAACTTCCCTCCGGGAGGGAGAAATCGAAGCCATCATCATCACCAACGACCTTCTCATTGAGAGGGGGTCAATCTCCGTCAACATCTTCACCAACACCATCTCCTCTCAAACCCTAGTTCATCTCTGGTATCTGATCTTTGTCTCAAAACGTCAGATTGGTACCTGTGGGTTGCTAGTAGTGTTGATTACTCCTTCTAGTTGATGCTAGTTGGTTTATTTGGTGGAAGATCATATGTTCAGATCCTTAATGATAATTAATACTCCTCTGATTATGAACATGAATATGCTTTGTGAGTATTTTACGTTTGTTCCTGAGGACATGGGAGAAGTATTGTTATAAGTAATCATGTGAATTTGGTATTCGTTCGATATTTTGATGAGATGTATGTTGTCTTTCCTCTAGTGGTGTTATGTGAATGTCAACTACATGACACTTCACCATTGTTTGGGCCTAGGGGAAGGCATTGGGAAGTAATAAGTAGATGATGGGTTGCTAGAGTGACAAAAGCTTAAACCCTAGTTTATGCGTTGCTTCGTAAGGGGCTGATTTGGATCCATATGTTTCATGCTATGGTTAGATTTATCTTAATTCTTCTTTCATAGTTGTGGATGCTTGCAAGAGGGGTTAATCATAAGTGGGAGGCTTGTCCAAGGAAGGAAAACACCCAAGCACCGGTCCATCCACATATCAAATTATCAAAGTAATGAACGTGAATCATATGAGCATGATGAAAACTAGCTTGACAGTAATTCCCATGTGTCCTCCGGAGCGCTTTGCTTTATATAAGAGTTCGTCCAGGCTTGTACTTTGCTAAAAAAAGGTTTGGGCCACCTTTCTGCACCTTAGTTACTTTTGTTACTTGTTACCCGTTATGATTTATCTTATCACAAAACTATCTGTTACCAATAATTTCAGTGCTTGCAGAGAATACCTTGCCGAAAACCGCTTGTCATTTGTCTCTACTCCTTGTTGGGTTCGACACTCTTACTTATCAAAAGGACTACGATAGGTATCCTATACTTGTGGGCCATCAAGACTCTTTTCTTGCGCTGTTTCCGGGGAGTGAAGTGCCTTTGGTAAGTGGAATTTGGAAAGGAAACATTTATATAGTGTGATGAAATTTACTGTCACTTGTTACTATGGAAAATAATCCTTTGAGGGGTTTGTTCGGGGTATCTTCACCTCGACCTGAATAGCAAAGAATTGCTCCTCAACCTACCACACCTACTTAAAATATTTATTATGAAATTCCTTCGGGTATGATAGAGAAACTACTAGCTAATCCTTATGCAGGATATGGAACATTACATCCTGATATGCACCTAATCTATGTGGATGAAGTTTGTGGATTATTTAAGCTTGAAGGTTTGCCTGAGGATGAAGTCAAGAAGAAGTTCTTCCCTTTATCTTTGAAGGAGAAGGCATTGACATGCTATAGGCTATGATATTGGATCATGGAACTACAACCGCTTGAAATTGGAATTTCATCAGAAGTTTTATCCTATGCATCTGGTTCATTGTGATCGAAATTATATATATGATTTTTGGCCTCATAAAGGAGAAACTATTGCTCAAGCTTGGGGGAGGCTTAAGTCAACGTTATATTCATGCCCCAATCATGAGCTTTCAAGAGAAATTATTATTCAATTTTTTTTGCTCGGCTTTCTCATAATGATCGATCCATGCCCGATACTTCTTGTATTGGTTCTTTTATGAAGAAGGATATTGCATTCATATGGGATTTATTGGAAAGAATTAAATGCAACTCTAAAGATTGGGACTCGACGAAGGTAAGGAGTGAGGTATAAACCTTAAGTTTGATTGTGTTAAATCTTTTATGGATACCGATGCTTTTCGTGATTTTAGCACTAAATATGGACTTGACTCTAAGATAGTAGCTTCTTTCTGTGAATCTTTTGCTACTCATGTTGATCTCCCTAAGGAGAAGTGGTTTAAATATCATCCTCCCAAATAAGTGAAAATAGTAGAACCTATTAAAGTTGAAGAAGAAACTATTACTTATAATTTTGATCCTATTGTTCCTGCTGCTTATATTGAGAAACCACCGTTCCCTATTAGGATAAAGGAACATGATAAAGCTTCAACTATTGTTTGTAAGAGTTATACTAGAAGACCTACACCCCCCCTGAGAAAATTAAAGTTGAACCTAGTATTGCTATGGTTAAAGAACGCTTGGTCGATAATATTGATGGGCATGTTATTTATTTCTGTGATGAAGCTGCTAGGATTGCTAAACCCGATACTAAAGATAAACATAGACCTGCTATTGGCATGCCTGTTGTTTCTGTTAAAATAGGAGATCATCGTTATCATGGCTTATGTGATGTGGGTGATAGTGTGAGTGCAATACCTTATACCTTATACCAAGAAATTATGAATGATATTGCACCTGCTGAGATAGAAGATATTGATGTTACTATTAAGCTTGCCAATAGAGATACTATATCACCAATTGGTATAGTTAGAGATGTTGAAGTCTTGCATGGGAAAAGAAAATGCACCGGTTGATTTAAATGGCTTGGATGAGATAACAACCTCAAAATAGCTTGAACAGATTAAGAATGGAAACGCGAATCTTTTAGATGTCTTCAACACTCCGGATATGAACTGGGAGAGGTGAATAAATAAGAGAGCCTTGGATAAGAAATTCCAACATGATAAAGCGTTTAACAAAAGAAAGGGATATGATCAACACTGAAAACATGAATTGAATCCACTGGAGAAGAAAAGGGAACGAAGAGTGATAAACTTGTAGCTCCTAAGCATCTTTAGGAGGAACCTCCGGATGAAACTTGGAAGAAAAGGATGAAGAAACTTCACATCAATAAAATGGATACTGGATTAAGAAATCTGAGTCCTTGAAGAAAAGGGTGGGATAGTGGGAGAAATAAAGGCAACTTGGGATGGATGGAATGGAAAAATCCTCAGGCTTCTCAATGGCGCCCGTATGGAATAACTTGAAGACAAGTGAACCGGTCGAAAAGGATTGACATGACAATCTCGATGATAAAAAATGATTAGCACTCCCAAGGAAATATGAGAACACCTCTAGGAAAAGGTACGGAATCAACACTCGAGTTTGAAGCAACTTGATACCACAAATAAAACAAAACAAAGGATTTGGCTTGGAAAATAAGATGGAAACAAACATATGATAGAGATTTCGTCCAAAATTTTCATGGTGGGGCCCACACGGGCTTGATCGTACAACACCATCATGTACAAGGAAGTGCACATGACATACGAAGCATCCTTGAGTCAGCATAGCCAAGGAATCTTTAAGACACAATGAGACCACAGTAAAAACGACCATGGACAGGGGGACCACTAAACGTTGAACCCCAATCTCATATCATGCATCTGTCAGAATGATATTCTAGGTAACTACTTGAATCCCCACCTAAAAACTCCTGAAACTTTCTGGTTATGCAACTGGTGTTGGGGATACAGGGAGCAATAAATATCTCACACAACTAACAAATCCTACACTCCAACTGTGTCGGTGTACTAGAGTAGGGGTACCCTAGTATCCCTAACTTGTGCACGGGCAGTTGCAGCACCCCGCGGCAAGGCTTGCCGGGCGACCGCCAAGGTCCTCCGTGGTTCCCTTGGAGCCATTCAAGAACAAAGTATTCAAGCCAAGGAGACAAGGCCCCGGCAAGAGGAGCTTGTCGGGAAGGCCAATCAAGGCATCCCAAGGAACTTGTCGCGATGCGCCGCACGTCCCGGCAAGGCAACAAGGCCCCGGCAAGAGGAGCTTGCCGGGAAGACCAACCAAGGCATCTCAAGGCCTGGCGAGCGACAAGCTTCCGGGCGCGACAAGATGACGACCGCGGCAAGGCACTTGCCGCGACAAGTAACCACCCTGTACCCACACTCCAGCACATCCACCAAAGTGTCGCCCTGAGGGCCTTTCCAGGCGCGCGTGGCGAGAGGCTGTGCAGCCAGCGGTGCGCGGTGGCATGCGAAGCTGACAAGACTGCCATCGTGGCAAGCGGTGACGCCCCTGACGGTCCCTTTCTGCACTGTTTGGGCGACACAGACGGGCATTTAATGCCTTTGTCCCCTGCCGTCAGGGTTAGGTAGGATGCACTATGCAGGTGGTTGTACCAACCGCAACCCCTTTTCCACTTTTACCCTTCTCTGCATTGCCACCTGTCGGTAACCCCTTGAGCATATAAAAGGAGGCCCATGCGCAACGTAGAGGGGGTTCGACTCATTCGGAAACCAGAAAAACACTTAGCTCTCTCGAGCAAGAACACAATACAATCAGACAAGCAGCAGTAGGAGTATTATCTCTCTGGAGAGCTCCGAAGCTGGGTAAACTGCTCGTGTGCTTCGCCTCGATCTGCTCTGCGTGCGCTCTTCGCCCCCCGCCGAACCGAAAGGGGCCCGGTCCGCCGGCCCCATAGGTGTTCGTGGATCAGCGTCCCCGACATCTTTGGCGTGCCAGGTAGGGGGCATCGAGATTGTGTGAACCTGATCCGGCGTTCACACGAGTTAGATCTTCATTTTCTTCATCGACATGCCACCGAAGAAGAAGACTTCGGCGGCAGCTGCTCCGTCCACGTCACTTCCACCACCACTAGAGCAAACGGGTGGTGGTGTGGACGCCGGCGGAAGAACGGACGTCGACGAGGAAGCTCACGATGCTGCCAGGTCCAAGGACAAGGCTGCATAGACCTCGGCGTCCATACATGTCCCGCGCCCATCTCAGGAGGCGCAGGACTGACAGCGTCATGGTATTCGCAGTACCATACGTTCGTTGGGACAAGATCAAGCTGGTGGATCTCGGGGTGCTCAAGACCAGCATGCACGCCAACGTGCTGGCACGAGCGAGACACGGTTGCCTGGATGGGATGCTGCTCCTTCTAACATAGTTAGAAGCCCGAGCATATCCCGCTCCTCGCACCGTTCGCCACTACCGCCCACCACTCCAGCAGAAGCTTTGGCGCGAGCTCGGCTGCTCCTGGATTACCCTCCAGCGGAAGACAAGATCGACCAATGGAGGGCCACCATTCAGAGTCTCATTGGCTTTGCCAACAGCGACACTCCGCGGCAGGCAAGTGCATCGCGGCCGCGGCAGGACTGCCAGGAACGAGCCGATGGCGACGAAACCGGTGGGGGTGCAACCACCATGCGCTCTCCACCCCGAAGGCCAAGATCGCCAACTCGCCGGATCCACCTCGACAGCGACTCCACCGCATCGTCAGATCCACGAGCTCGTCGCGATCAGCGCCAAGTTCTTCACGAACGACAGCAAGAAGACGCTCGTACTCGCATCAAGCACCGAAGAGAAGCGCGACGTCAATCCGACAAGCGCGCTAGGCCCTCTGTCGACATGCATGCGCCAGGGGAGCCAGGCGACTTGCCGTACGCGGTAGGTTGTCCTGCGTTCACTCGTGAGCTGCGGCAAGTCCAGTGGCCCAGCACGAAGAATTTCAAGCCCGATGTACCAGAGAAGTACGATGGCAAGACGCATCCGTCGGAGTTCCTCAGCATCTACACCATCGCGGTGCAATCTGCTGGGGGGCGGGATGACAAGATCCTTGCCAACTACTTCTCGCTGGTGCTCAAGCCCAATGTCAGATCCTGGCTCATGCACTTGCCGGACAGCTCCATATCCTCCTGGGCTGACCTGTGCCATCAGTTTGTCGGCGCCTTTACAGGCGGCCACAAGCCCCATGGCCAAGAGAGCGACCTTCATCTGCTCGCCCAGAAGGAAGGAGAGCCCCTGCGCAAGTACATTCAAAGATTCAGCCGCGTACAGCACAACATCCCAGACGTTCACCCTGCCGCGGTGATCAGCGCGTTCCATCAGAACGTGCGAAACCGCAGGATGCGGGAGGAGATGGCGATGTGCAAGATCAGAGACGTCAGTGAGCTATATGCCCTGGCCGACAAGTGTGCACGTGTTGAGGAAGGGAGGAAACTCCCCGGAGAGAACACAGGAGCAGGACGATCTGATAGTGAGGAGACTGCCCCGACAAGGAAGAACCGGCGGCGGAACAACAGGAAGAAGAAAGGCAAAGATGTGCAAGTTGTTGAGCAGTCCGGCAAGAAAGCCGAAGCTGGTAGCTCCGGCAAGGAGGTTGCCGCAGCTGTGGCGGTCGCCGACAAGCAGGACAGCACCAACAAGCAATACTGCAAGATCCACCGCACCAAGGGCCATGACCTCTAGAGCTGCAAGAAGGTCGAGCAGCTTGTTGAGCAGCAAAAGGCTGAATACGAGCGGCGCGACAAGGAGAAAGCCCAGGAAGGTGCTGGAGGAGCCAGCAAGAAACGTCCCGGCCGAGGAGGACGCCGCGGCAAGGCCAAGCAGCGGCAAGGAGACAGACCTCCCCGCGGCCGCGACAAGGATGAAGACGACGACGACGATGAAGATATGGATGATGACGAGACCGATGAGCAGGAGTTCCCGAAAGCCACAGAGGTCATGTGCATTGACGGCGGTGCTTCTCTGCATACTTCACACCGCCAGCTCAAGCAGTGGGTGCGGGAAGTCAATGCGGCAGAACCACCCATCGAGTCACGCAAGCCTCTGAAATGGTCCAGCACGCCTATCATCTTTGATATTGAGGATCACCCTGATCGCATAACTGCGGTCGGGTGCTTGCCGATGTTGGTTTCACCAACTATCCGCAACCTCAAGGTCACCAAGATGCTAGTTGACGGCGGGGCCGGCTTGAACCTGATCTCCTCCGCGGTACTCCAAAAACTCCAGATCCCTGATAGCGAGCTCGAAGAGACCGGCACATTTCAAGGAATCAATCCGGGAAGGAGCAAGCCGAAGGGAAAGATCACGTGCCCGGTAACATTTGGCAGCGAGCTGAACTTCAGGACTGAGAGGGTCACTTTTGACGTTGCTGATTTTCCATTGCCTTACAATGGGATACTCGGCCGTCCAGCACTTGCCAAGTTCATGGCAGCTTCTCACTATGCATACAACGTACTGAAGATGCCAGGCCCGATAAGTGTTATCTCTGTCCATGGCGACAAGAAGGATGCTCTTATCTGCGCTGACAAGACCTACCGGGAAGCAGCAGCCGCAACAGATCGCAACTCACTTGCCGCTGAAGCTCCCGGGGGGAAGAAGAAGACCAAGTCTGGCAAGAGCTCTGATGCCCACTCCGGCAAGCGCACCTCTTCGGAGTGCTGCGCTACCGTCGAGGACGCACCATCCAACTCCACCGGCAAGTGTAAGAAGACAATGGCAGCTCCACCAGAGACCAAGAAGGTGTCCACCAAGGAGGACGGCACTGGTGGTACCTTCACCATCAGTGCCACTCTCGACCCTAAATAGGAAAGCGCGCTCGTTGCTTTCCTGCGGGCGAACGTCGACGTGTTTGCATGGCAACCGTCTGACATCCCCGGTGTTCCCAGGAAAGTAATCGAGCACCATCTTGCCGTCTGTTCTCATGCGCGGCCTGTCAAGCAGAAAGTCAGGAAACAGGCATTGGAGCGCCAAGAATTCATTGCAGAAGAGATCAAGAAATTGGAAGCAGCAGGCCTTGTCAGAGGAGTGCTCCATCCTACGTGGTTGGCCAATCCTGTAGTCGTGCCCAAGGCAAACGGGAAATGGAGGCTTTGTATTGACTTTACCGATGTTAATAAAGCTTGTCCCAAAGACCCATTTCCCTTGCCGCGCATCGACCAGATTGTTGACTCCACGGCCGGATGTGACTTGCTTTCATTTCTTGATGCATACTCAGGATATCATCAGATCTTCATGGCAGAAGAGGATGAGGAGAAGACCGCATTCATTACCCCATGTGGCACATACTGTTTCGTACGGATGCCTTTCGGTTTGAAGAATGCTGGTTCAACCTTTGCAAGGGTAGTCCATGACGCTTTTGAACCGCAAATGCACAGAAATGTGGAAGCCTACATGGATGACATAGTGGTCAAGAGCAAGGATAAAGCGACCCTAATTCAAGATTTAGACGAAACCTTTGCAAATCTGCGCAAGATCAACCTCAAGCTCAACCCCGAGAAGTGCGTGTTTGGAGTCCCCTCCGGCAAGCTTCTCGGGTTCTTTGTGTCTCAACGCGGAATTGAGGCCAATCCCGACAAGATCAAGGCCATTGAGCAGATTGAAGCACCAAAGCGCGTCAAGGATGGACGAAGACTTGCCGGTTGCATAGCTGCTCTCAGCAGGTTTATCTCTAGGTCTGCTGAGCGCACCCTGCCATTTTTCAAAATATTAAAAAAGGCAGGTCCAATGAAATGGACTCCGTAAGCGGAGGCTGCGCTGCAGGACTTGAAGAGATACCTGTCCTCCACTCCAACACTTGTCGCACCTAAGCCACAAGAGAAGTCGCTGCTATATATAGCGGCAACCAATCAAGTGGTTAGTGCTGCGTTAGTAGTGGAGAGGGAGGCGGATGATGAGCCAGCAACCACAGCAGACACATCCAGCGACAAGCAGAGGACTTCACCGGCAAGCTCTGGTCCCGACAAGGATGGATCTGCGCAGGAGCATGAGAAGATGCAGAAGAGAATGGTGCAGCGCCCAGTTTACTTTGTCAGTTCCCTTCTGCAGGGGGCTAGATCAAGGTACTCTGGTGTGCAGAAGTTGCTTTTCGGCCTTCTCATGGCCTCGAGAAAGCTGCGCCATTACTTCCAAGCACATGAGATCACAGTTGTCACTCGCTTTCCGTTGAAGAGGATACTGCAAAATCCAGAAGCAACTGGCAGGATTGTCGAGTGGGCACTAGAACTGTCAAGCTTTGGCCTCAAGTTTGAGAGCACTTCAACTATCCAAAGCAGAGCATTGGCAGAGTTCATAGCAGAGTGGACACCAACACCAGATGAAGAAATTCCAGAGACGAGCATCCCCGTCAAGGAAGCAAGCAAAGAGTGGCTGATGTACTTTGATGGTGCCTTCTCGCTGCAAGGCGCCGGCGCTGGCGTGCTACTTGTTGCACCCACCGGAGAGCATCTCAAGTACGTAGTCCAGATGCACTTTCCCAAGGAGCAAGCAACGAACAATACTGCAGAGTATGAAGGTTTGCTTGCCGGCCTCAGGACCGCAGCAGACCTTGGGATCAAGAAGCTCATTGTCACGGGTGACTCACAGCTTGTTGTCCGCCAAGTGAACAAGAGTTATCAGAGTCCGTTAATGGAAACTTACGTTGATGAAGTGAGAAAACTAGAAGAGCACTATGACGGCCTGCAGATGGAGCATGTTCCAAGAGCTCAGAACGACATTGCCGACGGCCTGTCAAAGTGCGCCGCACTTAAGTTACCTGTGGAACTAGGGATCTTTGTGCTCAAGCTGACTCAACCATCCGTAAAGCCATCAACTGGACAGAGCAAGAAGAGGAAGTTGTTTTCTGGTGACTATTTCCCGGCAGAGCTTCCCGAAGCCGCCGCCAGGAAGTTCCTGAGGATCAACACCAAGAGTGCCGAGGAGCAGTCTGCTCCGACAAACCTTAGGGTTTGTTCCGTTGAAGCAGACGCTCCCGACAAGTTTTGCTCCGGCAAGCTTGCCGGGGAACATCAAGCTCCGGCAGAGACAAAAGTTCTTGCCGTAGAAGCGGATGTTCCTGCAGCAGCAGATGTGCCTTTAGTCCTTGTTGTCGAGCCACAAGCTCCAGCATGGGCACAGTAGATTGTCCATTTCCTTCAAACAGGAGAACTTCCCGAAGAGCAAGAAGAAGCGGAAAGAGTAGCCCGGCAGTCAAGTATGTACCAGTTTGTCGACAACACACTGTACAGAAGAAGACTCAACTGTGTGAAATTGAAGTGTATTCACCGGGAAGACGGACAAAAGCTGTTGGCAGAGATACATGGAGGCATATGTGGTCACCACATTGGCGCAAGAGCACTTGCCGGCAAAGCGTTCCGGCAAGGTTTATTTTGGCCGACAGCCCTCCAGGATGCAACTGCACAAGTAACCAAGTGTGAAGCGTGCCAGTTCCATTCCAAGCAGATACACCAGCCAGCTCAAGCTCTCCAGACGATCCCTTTATACTGGCCATTTTCGGTCTGGGGGCTCGATATCCTCGGCCCCTTTCCCCGAGCTGTCGGGGGCTTTGAGTACTTGTACGTTGCAATCGACAAGTTCACAAAGTGGCCAGAAGTGGAACCAGTGAGGAAGGTGACAGCACAGTCAGCAGTCAAGTTCTTCAGGTCGATTGTTTGCCGTTTCAGGATCCCTAACAGGATCATCACCGACAACGGCATGCAATTTACGAGCCGCACCTTCATGCAGTACGTCCAAGATCTTGGCGCCAAGGTCTGCTTCACTTCTGTTGCTCATCCGAGAAGCAACGGTCAAGCGGAGAGGGCAAATGCTGAAGTGCTGCGCGGGCTCAAGACCAGAACTTTCGACAGGCTGCACAAGTGCGGAAAGAACTGGATTGAGGAGCTGCCAGTGATTCTTTGGTCGATCAGGACGACACCAAATCGAGCCACTGGCCAGACACCTTCTGCTCTAGTTTATGGAGCAGAGGCAGTTCTCCCCACGGAACTCGTATACGGGTCGCCTCGAGTGCTTGCTTATGATGAGCTTGAGCAAGAGCAGCTGCGACAAGATGACGCGCTGCTCCTTGAGGAGGATCATCTTCAGGCTGATGTACGAGCTACTCGATACGAGCAAGCTTTGCGCCGCTACCATAGCCGCAAAGTTAAAGCCAGAAGCTTCGAGGAAGGCGACCTTGTTCTTCGGCGCGTTCAGTCTGCCAAGAATTCCAACAAGTTGACGCCGAAGTGGGAAGGCCCTTATCGGGTGAAACGAGTCACTAGGCCTGGCGCTGTCCGCCTTGAGACCGAAGATGGCATACCGGTGAGCAACTCCTGGAACATTGAGCATCTTTGTAAGTTTTACCCGTAGGGCGCGGTTGCCGGAACCCGTTCCGGCAACCACCTTTTGTACAAGTCTTGTCAATGTTGCATGTAATCCTTTGTACAAAGCCGAGCGCAGATCCTATGCATAAGTAAAACTCATGTGCTCCGCACGTCTTGTCAATTTCATGCTTTTTACTTTATACTTGCATGCATTATCTGACACTTTGTGCATCACCTACCCCCGGTAAGCAATAACGAGCCGTAAGGCTCCATGTCTTTATTTTCTCTTCTTTCTTTTTCTCAAAAAGGAAAGGAAGGTTCCCTTGCACACAAGTTTGCTGGGGGGAATGAAGAAGATAATGGTGTGGACCAGGCATTGTTCAAGGAAGTTTCGCCTTACCGGGAAGCAAACGACAGAAAAGCTAAGTTGCCAAAGTTTGAGCAATCAGTTTTAAATTTTTAAGTTATCTCCTCGAACGATCATACTTTGTATGGAAAACCTGTGTGCGAAGGAACCAACTCGTAGCTAGTTGCGCCCTTACTTTGTTTCGAGTCCGCTCAACAATTTAAGTGAGCTACGACTAGTTGCGACAAGGTTTCTTGTCGGAAGCGGCATCGCCAGCAGGCTACTGATGTCCTGCACTCAGCGCTCGCGGCAAAGGTGCCTGCGCCGACAAGTTCCCTAAAAGCGTAGGGTAAAAACATACAAAGGAAGGGAGCAAGTAAAGGAAATAACATATCAATCTCTACCCAAAATAGAGTTATATTACAAGATAGCTTGTCGCAGCTCTAATAGATTGTTCTCGTGACATGACTAGCGGCGACAGAGAAAAAGAAACGGGCAGCCTAATCTACGCGATCGCCCTCAACCCTCTTGATCTCGCTCACCTTGTCCACAATGGGTGCGACAAGGGCCTTGAGCGCATCCAGATCAGCATCCGGCGGCAAGGATTTGAGGACGTTGGTGAGGTTGAGGCCTGGATTGCGGAACGCCACCTTCATCAGCACCTTCTGGAGAGCCCCCGCGCAAATCCTGCGCGACTCGTCGGCCAGCTGCTTTGGGATCCTCTCCCGGAGTCGCTGGAGGGCCGTCGCCACGCCTTTGAAGAACAGGCTGAGCTTGGCGCTGGGTTGGAGATGCTCGTTGGAGGGATACCCAAAATCCTCCACCCCCAGCTACGCCAACTCCCCGTCGATGGCGGCGGCAATATTCACCAGACCATCAGTCCAGTGCTCCACAGTCTCCCTGAAGGCGTCGTTGGGCGGCAGCAGCATTCGCCAGCAGCGCCTCGTCGGCCTTGATCTTCTCCGACAAGGCCACCTCCCACTCCCTGGCGCTGTCCAGCGTCTGAGTCAAGGTGGCCAGCTTCAACTCGAGATCCGCATTGGAATCCTCGGTGGCGCTGAGCTCCTTGCTCCTCTCTGCGAGAAGGCCTTGCAGCTCACCATGAGCGGCAGCATCCTTCTCGCGCTCACGCTTGAGCGCAGCGAGCTCCTCGCCGCTCGCCCGGAGATCAGCCTCCAGCTGCGCTACCTTCGTTTCTAGTTCCTCCTTGGCGGCCTCAGCAGCTGCGGCAGCATCCCTTGCTTCCTTGAGGGCCCCGCCAATCGCTTGCTCGCGCGCGGCAAGCTCCTCCTCGTGGCTGTCAAGATTCACCTTGCGCTGAGCCAACTCTCCTTCTTGCGCAAATAAATTTTCAGCGACAAGCCGTTGCTTCTCTTCTGCTTCAGCCTTCTCGAGGAGGAAGGCTTTCCGCTCCTCGAGAAGTTGCTCCCGCTCCTCCGCCAGGGACTGGAGAGCCTCCTGCCTGAGACCCCGGAGCTCCTCTACGCGCTTCTCAATATCCACCCCCGCCTTCGTGACAAGCGCCTCTCGGGACGCCAGTTTGGCTTGGCGGGCGCGGTAAAGCGACGTCAGCTTCCGCAGCAGCCGCTCCTCCTCAGGCTCGTCGCTGCTGCTGCTTGGCGTGTCGACCACCGTCAGCCCAGCAGAGGCGAGCACCTCTCCGTCTAGGATTTCTCCCTCGACCGGCGCCCTGGAGCTTGACGCCCAGGGGAGCTTGATGAAGATACCGTCGCCGGCCTTCAAGTAGGCGCCGGGCTAGGGCTCTTCGGAGCCTGGCGCTGCAGCGTCGGTGGAGGGATCGACGATCGGCGCAGCGCCTGGCGCTCCTGCGGCCTCGGGGCTGTCAGTGCGATCGCCGGATCCCTCGCCTGCTTCTGCGGCGGCAGCCTTGGCGGCCTCTTCGCCGGTGGGATCATCAGCACCGGCCTCTTCTTCGGTGGCCGCGGCATCGTCGGCACTGCCACGCGCGCCCTCCTCGCCGGCGTCCTCGGTCTCCATCGGCTCCGTGGCAGGGGGATCTGACGAACGGAAAGGGGAGAGAAGTCAAGAAAATATACAAGAAGAAAATCAGAAGAAGAAGATCCCAAGGGAAGTTCTCAGGCAAGAAAATTACCTGTGCTAGGATCACTGGTGTCGTCTCTTGCTGGAGAACTGTCCCTTGCCGGAGAGTTCTCCCTTGCCGGAGAGCGCTCCCTTGCCGGGGACTCCTCCCTTGGCGGCGTAGTCGAAGTAGATAGCACTTTGGGAGCAGCTTCCGGGCATTCCTGGTGAGGCTGTTCTGCTCCTACACAAATCCAAACAGTCAAGATATCAGTAGAGAAAATAGCACCCATGCGCGCCTAACGGCAGGAAGTAAACTATAAACTTACGCTGGGGGCTACTTTGGGGAGTAGTTGCCAGGTCCGTCAAGGTGGTCTCAGACACACCCCCTGCTGACACGGTGGGATCATCTTCGATGACAATCACCGGGGCCTTGGCTCTCTTCGCCGCTCTCTGGGCCAGCGTCCTGAAAAGGAATGGATTCAGATCGAAGCAAGTCAGATACAAGACGAAAGCCAACAAAGATTGAAGAACAACAAGAACAGCAAGGGATCTTACTCTTCTTCTTCCTCGTCGGAGCTGAGCGCGGAGAGATCGAAGTCTGGCTCGCCTCCGGTGCGACGAGGCGGAGGAGTAGGCTCCCTTGCCCGCTTGGCAGGAGCAGCAGCGGTGGACCGGGAAGACCCTGCTCCAGTTGCCGCAGCGGCGTGAGGCGCTCCCGCGGCAACGGTGCTTGCCGCGGTAGAGCGTGTCGCGCGGCTCGGCGGCTGTTGACCCGTCTGCCGCCCCGCTACGTCCGCGGCCTTGCGGAGACGCCTCCTTGCCGGAGCCGGGGGCTCCGCCTGCGGCAGGCTGTCTGAAGGTTCGGGCTCTTCCTCGCCGGGCTCGCTCGGCTCAGCTTCAGGGCCGGCAAGCTCTTCCTCGCCGGCAAACTCCTCGCGCTCGGCAAGGCTTGCTGCCTCCGCCTCCTCCATGGTGAATCCAAATACGCCCGCGGTAGCAGCTGCTGCCGCCTCTTCCAGCCTGGTGGCGATGCGCTGCATCTCCGCATCGATGGTGTCGCGGGTGAGGCTCTTCTGCTCATCAGCGCGGACCGGCACTTCTACCAAGTCGTCGAAGAACGCCCGCACGACGTCATCCGCAGGTTCTTGCCAAGTTGGGGCGATTCCGTGCAAATCGCACAACGGCATCATTGCGTGGATCCGGTCGAGCGAAGAATTGTTGCACAACGGAACAACATTCCTCAGCAACGTGAATGGATGCTGAGGATCGCGTTTGAACAGCTCCAGGAGCATCGCATCCAGCTCCAGGATGGTGAAGTTGAAGTTGAGGCCCGGGCGCAGCCTCATGATATCCGCCGAGTTCTTGAACTCCCAGGCGGGTCTCCCCCTCTCCTATAGGGGGGCGATGCGGCGGCGAAGGAAATCTGCGCCAACTGCGCCCACAGTGAGCCCGACAAGCCTGAGGCGTAGGATCCGGGTGACGGCGATCTTCAGCCTGTCGTCTTCCGGGGCCACGTTGCTCCAATCGTTGCCGCGCACTATTGGGGCTTGGCGCAGGGCAGTGAACGGCTGTGGGTTCTCCTCGACGACCCATCACCACTCTGCTCTCCACTCCTCCCATTTGCTGCAAAGCTCTCCCTCCAGATAGGCTTCCTTCTTGCCGACCCTCGAGATCCAAGCGATTCCTCCGGCAAGGGGCTCTCCTCTCTCGACTCGAGGCATGAAGAAGTGGCGGAAAAGGGCTACGTTTGGGTGGACTCCGACAAAGTTTTCGCACAAATGTGTGAAAACTGCCATGGTCAGAACGGCATTGGGGGTGAAATCAAGGAGGCGGAACCCGTAGGTGTTCATGATATCGCAAAAGAATTCAGAGAAAGGCGGGCAGAGCCCGCAGTAGAAGAACAACACGAAGAAAGGATACCCGTTCGGAGCCAGTCTCGAAGCGGTGGCCGAGAGTACCCTCGTGCGCGGATGCGCTCGCGTATCCGTCGACCAGAAGACTTCAAGCCCTTCCCCTTGTCGGCTTTTGGAGCCATGGCGGAGGTGGTGGGGGAGATCGGCGGCGTTGGTGATGCTGGTGGCAATGGGGGGCGGAGCGCTGCTCTCTTTCGGCTTTGAGAAGAAGGAGGGGAGTGGCGGAGATTTTCGAGAATGGAGTAGCAACCGGCGAAGTGGGCAAACTGCCCCTGTTTCCCCTCCTTATAAAGAGGGAGGGAGCGGACGTTTCGCCCTTCTGAATAAAGAAACCACCCACGATCTCTCCCAGGATACCGCATTCAACGCGTGCCGTTGGGGGAGGGCGCGGTGGATACGGAGTAAGATTCAGCGTAACCCAGGCCGCGCATGCCCGTGCCCTGTCTTGGGCCTGGCCCAACAGCGCTCGGCACCGTGTGTGGCCCAGGCCCGGGGGCTCCTGTCGGTGTACTAGAGTAGGGGTACCCTAGTATCCCTAACTTGTGCACGGGCAGTTGCAGCACCCCGCGGCAAGGCTTGCCGGGCGACCGCCAAGGTCCTCCGTGGTTCCCTTGGAGCCATTCAAGAACAAAGTATTCAAGCCAAGGAGACAAGGCCCCGGCAAGAGGAGCTTGCCGGGAAGGCCAATCAAGGCATCCCAAGGAACTTGCCGCGACGCGCCGCACGTCCCGGCAAGGCAACAAGGCCCCGGCAAGAGGAGCTTGCCGGGAAGACCAACCAAGGCATCTCAAGGCCTGGCGAGCGACAAGCTTCCGGGCGCGACAAGACGACGACCGCGACAAGGTGCTTGCTGCGGCAAGTAACCACCCTGTACCCACGCTCCAGCACATCCACCAAGGTGTCGCCCTTGGGGCCTTTCCAGGCGCGCGTGGCGAGAGGCTGTGCAGCCAGTGGTGCGCGGTGGCATGCGAAGCTGACAAGACTGCCATCGTGGCGAGCGGTGGCGCCCCTGACAGTCCCTTTCTGCACTGTTTGGGCGACACAGACGGGCATTTAATGCCTTTGTCCCCTGCCGTCAGGGTTAGGTAGGATGCACTGTGCAGGTGGTTGTACCAACCGCAATCCCTTTTCCACTTTTACCCTTCTCTGTGTTGCCACCTGTCGGTGACCCCCTTGAGCATATAAAAGGAGGCCCATGCGCAATGTAGAGGGGGTTCGACTCATTCGGAAGCCAGAAAAACACTTAGCTCTCTCGAGCAAGAACACAATACAATCAGACAAGCAGCAGTAGGATTATTATCTCTCCGGAGAGCTCCAAAGCTGGGTAAACTGCTCGTGTGCTTCGCCTTGATCTGCTCTTCGTGCGCTCTCCGCCCCCCGCCGAACCGAAAGGGGCCCGCTCCGCCGGCCCCATAGGTGTTCGTGGATCAGCGTCCCCAACAAACTGTATCCATCCGTTAACACATAACAAAGAAAACATCGAAAATCATGTACCGCGGACCTTCGAGAACATCCGATACACTCTTTTTGGTGAGAGTGTAGAAGCATTTTCGACGTTGGCATCCTCTGGTATTCTGGAACTGAAACGATAAGCGTTGTGATGAAAACACCTTGGAGCTCAACTCCCCGGGACACTACCACAACCACTGAATGTCAGGAGGCACCAAGACAGAATTCCCGTCACATCATTATCGCAACAATTCCAACAATACCTGCGTGATCCTAAAAAAATGAGTGAAAAAATGAGAATGAAGTCAAAACATCTATGTCACGAGTCCTCACCTGAGCGACAAGGGGATTAGGAGTAAAAAGAAATCGTACTCTCTGATAGATATAGCTAAACTCAAAATACTTTTCTTCTAGACTCAACAACGACAACTATTTGATCAATCAAGGGGGGCTCCTAAGGTTAGTAAGGCTCTGATACTAACTTGTAGCGCCCAAGATGCGACTTTGTCCAAATCACGTGATGAATTCATGATAGGGGCACAATCACATTTCGAGCGCATAGAAAGGTGGATATCATTACAACATACCATGTAGTGAATAAATGAGAGTACCACATAAAGACTTACACCCGCCACAAGCTACAACATCAATACAACAATACATCAATACATAGAAATCATCATATAGAAGAGCAGGATCCGACTATGGATGAAATCAAATGAAAAAGAAGAACGACATCCACCCTGCTAGCCTAGGCTCCCGACCCGGAACCTATATCCCTTGATCGAAGAAGAAGCAGAAGAAGAACTCCAAACAAGCAAGCATCACACTCGCCTCAAATCATCACATTACCCGTACCTGCAACTGTTGTTGTAGTAATCTGTGAGCCACGAGGACTCAGCCATCCCATTACCATGGGTATCAAGACACGCAAAGCTTAATGTGTATGGAATGGATATGAGGTGAGGCTGCAGCACCACTAAGCATTGTATGGTGGCTAACTTAAAAGTATTGTATGGTGGCTAACTTAAAAGTAATGATCAAGGAGTGATCTTGAACTACTTACGAGTCAAACATAACCCCACCGTGTTCTACTCTCGAACTTGCTCAAAAAGAGATAGTCACGGTTACACACGCGCTTGGTGTATTTTATTTCAGATCTGGTGGCAAGTTCTATACAACCGGATATTAAAAACTCCCATCTGCCACATAACCATGGGAACGACTTTCGAAAGATTAAACCCTACAAGGGTGTCCCAACTTAGCCCATGATAAGCTCTCACGATCCACCAATGTTGAGGATATCGCTTATCGTTATCGTCTCGGTCAATTGGAGATTAGAGATTAATCAGAAATCGGTCGATTAATCGATTTTATCGGTCGACTGTTAATCGGCCATTTTTTTGCAAATCCAATGTTCCCAACACTAAAATATGCTATATCCTACACAAAAACAATATTGGACGGAAGTGTTACCTTGATTCTTAGCATTTGAACCCTCTTATAATGACAAACAAAATAGGAAAATAGTACATATTGCAAAACAAGGTCCAGAAAACACAAATAAACATACCTTTTGCAAACATAATGTTAGAAATAGGCCCGATTTATCGTTAGATTCCCGATAAATTGCTTGTCAGAGTGATAAATTGTCCCAAATGATAAACGGTGGAGATAAGGCATAATCTTATCGGTCACCCCAAGAGTAGTGATAAATCGGACGATAAATCACAGAATTGGAAGATTTCTTGAACAGTGCAATCCACGGAGACAATCCTCCATCGCGGGACAACCGGAGTAACCTTGGAATCCCAGTGCACAAGCTGTTCGAAGAAAGGAAAACTATCCCAAGGAGATCTCCCAGTGAGTCAGATCTGTGTCTAGAGCCGCGCACTCTCTATCTATGGACTCATCCGTCTATGCAAAGTGGACAATAGCCAAAATACCATCGAGTTGCCCCGAAGCGACATCGTCGACTGCTAGGTAGGTGGGCTAATATTCATAGCGAGCACTGGCCCGGGTTTTCTTGATTAATTATCGTCGGTGCCCGGGAAGTCCCTATGCAAGTTTTAGTTGTTATTAGGCAAATGGTAAAACCAATGTTGGATATCCTCAGGAAAGCTTTACTTTAGACGAAGAAACAAGGGGGACCATAAACCCCGACCGCGTTAGGAACGCAAAATTCAAGGAACATAACACCGGTTTAATGGAAATTAGGGCGACAAGAGTGGAACAAAACACCATGTAAAAGGCTGAGCCTTCCACCCTTTACCAAGTATATATGTGCGTTAATTAAATAAGAGATATTATGATATTCCAAGATATCCATGTTCCAACACGGAACAATCTGCAACTGCACCTACAACTAGCAACGCTATAATAGGGGCTGAGCAAAGCGGTAACATATCCAAACAACGGTTTGTTGGGATGGTGGAAACGTTAGAGACTATTTCATGGCATATTGGGAGGCTTGATAAACAAGTGGTGGGTAGCGCGACATAGCAATAGCATCGAGACAACTAGCATAGCAAGGATAGTAGTGAGATCCAAGGTGACGGTCATCTTGCCTGAAATCCCGCTAGAAGAAGACTGAATCCATGAAGTAGACGAACGAGCATAGTCGAACGAATCCTCACAATCCGCAATGTTACCGGAACTAATAAGCAACACCGGAAAGAAGCAAACAACATGGTAAACACACAAGCATAAACATGGCATGATGCACAAACAAGTATGAAGCATGTCCAGTTTAAATATGCATGGCATAACAAAGTGCAACAAACAACACTAGAAATTAAGTTGAGCTCAATATGCAACGAGTTGCATATTGATGAAACACCACATCCAATTATTTAGTTCGCTCTCATTTTATGCTACTCATCAATATTAAATGTTAATTAACATGGCAAGAGGTGAAGCATAATAAAACTACCTATCTAGGCAAGTTTAAATGAGGCCGGAACACCAAACAACAATTCCGAAAAATCCCCAAGTGCATATTTTGAATTTGGTATGATTATGCCTAAACAATATTTTCGAGTTGTTAAATATGCAAATAAGTGAACCATGTTAAACTATGCATTTTCTAAACCATTTATATATAGAGTTTATTTAATTCGGGCTACTGTTATTTAGTTATGAAATAAACAAATTTAACATGTTATTTAAGAAAATTAATGAAAACAACAATTTAAAAATTTTAAACATGGATGAAAGTTGCAAATTATTAATCTATGCAAAACTCTAAGAATTTTACATATATGAAGTTTTTACATATGATGCATAGTTCATGAGTTATTATATGCATGAAGTTTGAGGGGTTTTCTGCAAATCTGTAAACTCTGGATAATAGCTAAATTCGTCCAGATGGGAAAAAACACTAGTCGGGCCGAATCTGAAGAGGAAGCCCAATAGAGGAAAGGCCAGGGGGCTGCTCACTCTAGGCCTGGGAGCTCCTAACCGGCGCCTTCAGCGCCGGTTTCGCGTTCTGGCGCTGGAAGCGCATGCGTTACTGGGCCGGCCCAGGTGAACTTCGACCGAAAACCACGACGCGAAAACCTGCATGTGAAAAAAATTGCAAAAGCTGGGTTTCGATCTCAGGATCACACTCCTTTTTGTCTGACACGAGAACTAGTAGACCAAACAAGTTCTGTTGTTCTATAGCTACGAAAAAGTGCTACTTAACTGTTATTCAGTGAAAACATTAACGTAAAATCTGAAAATTAGTTGAAAAGTTCATTGGTTCTGCAAAATAAGTTCATCGATCTTGAAAACTAGTTCACCATTTTTTTTAAATTCACAAAAATTTAAAAAGTTTCATCGATTTTGAAAAAAGTTCATTGGTTTTGAAAAAAGTTCATCGATTTTAAAAAAAGTTCATCGATTTGAAAAAAAGTTCATGGAATTTGGGAAAAAATGTTCATCGAATATGGAAAAAGTTCATCGAATTTGGAAAAAAATCATCGGATTTGAAAAATGTTCATTGATTTTGAAAAGTAGTTCATTGAATTTGAAAAAAATCATCAAATTTGAAAATAAGTTCATTGATTTTGATAAAAGTTTATAAAAATTGAAAAAAGTTCACAAATTTGATAAAAAGTTCATTGAATTTGAAAAAAGTTCATTGAATTTGAAAAAAGTTCATCAAATTTGAAAATAAGTACATCGATTTTGATAAAAGTTCATTGAATTTGGAAAAAGTTCATCGAAATTGAAAAAAAGTTCACAAATTTAGTAAAAAAGTTGGCGCATTTAAGGAAAAGAAAAAAAGAAAAGGAAATGAGAAAAGAAACATGAAAAAGGAACAAGAAAAAAACGCCCAGAAGCTGACCAGCGAACGACCTAGGTAAGATTAAAAACGAAAGAAAGAAGTTTTTCGGCATAGGCGCGTTGTTATCCTGGTGGTAAGTGCGCTCCACTTTCAATCAAGCAATCGAGTGCGGAGGATCCGGGCGATGGCGCGGCGGATCTTGGGCCCTGGGAGGCCGACGAGGTGGCCGGCCGGTCGTGGAGACGAGCGCAGGGTCAGGCGCTACTGCGGGTTGCTTGTCTCCCGTGTGGCTCGAGCGTGAGGGGGTCAGGAGGTTGAGGAGGCAGGGGCGCGTCGGGGATCAGCGCGAGAGGATCTCGGGACGGCAGCGCCGCGACGGATCCGGGGCACCCGTGCTCCAGTGAACAACAGCGACGGTGGAGCATTTCCTATGTACTTGAAAAGAGAGAGGGAGAGGGATCTTTCAGAGAGGATGGATTAGAACGGAAAAGAAGGAAGAAGAGGGAAGGTGAAGGAGATGGGCACGCGACCTGGAACCGAATGGCACCGGCGCAACACTGATTTGGGGAAGGCAGGAGCAGGGCAAGCCGGCAGCTTGGCCTTGGGACGGTGGATCGGCGTTGCCCAGCTGGCGCTGAGGGGTGTGCACGAGCGAGGCCGTGTAGGAGTGGCTGCAGCTTGCTCTGTTGCGGGGACGGCGGTTGGATGGATATGCGGTGGAGGCAGAGACTGGAGGCGGAGGGGATCGGATCGGGGAAAACATTGCAGGCGCTGGGTTGGGGCGATGGGGATCCCGAGAAAGATGCGGCGGGCGGCGGCGCGAAGGGACAAGCCTCCTAATTTCTACGGTTAGTGTAGATTAGGTATGAGGTTGGACTATGGTCCAATTCTTTTGCCAGCATTCTCTCAGAATCCGTCTCTACCCAACTTCTCCCAGAATCTTTGAGCCCTATTTGTTTTACAATCCTGTCTAATTGAACCATAACTAGATAGGATTGTAAAACAAATGGGGCTCAAAAATTTTGGGAGAAGGTAGGTAGGGGTCAGATTCTGGGAGAATCCCAAGATTCTGGCAAAAGAACTATGTGTGTAAATAGGGAGAGGAGAGGAATTCGGATCACCCGATCAAGATCAGACGGTCGAGATAAAATGCTATGGGAGTCCAAGTAAGAAACCGAAGATATTTTGGGGATGTTTGGGGATGATCCGGACCCATCGGTAACGACAGCCCGGGTCGGGTTCCCGTAAGTTTCGGACATGCTTGAGAGGGAATCTGTGGGATGTACAGAGAGACTCTAGCTCAGGAAGAGAGAAAACGAAGAACCATATTGCAACAGTGGTTGGTCTCGGAACGGACAATGAAGACAAGGGGGGATGTGGCAACTACGAACGCAAGCAATTTAAAAAAAGATGACGGCAACGAAGTGCCGATGCAACGCGGATAATGCAATAATGAATGCAACAAGGAAATAAAACACACGACAAAAACAAAATAGCTGGAAGTCTTCTGGAGTGTCGGTCTTGGGTCGTCACAACACTCCCCCACTTACAAGAGATCTCGCCCTGAGATCTCGGGATGGCACTGGAGAGAATCAAAGAGGATGAGGTAAAACAAAGTTGTTTGTTTGACAAATGAGTGAAACCATGAACCTTGAGAGGTTGAACAAATTGAAAAAAAGAATACAATGGAGATGAACGAGATTGCAAGCACTCCGTTAGCAAAGAGGAACAAGGAACATTACGAGAACCTTGTAGGTTGAAAGACATGAAATAAGAGCTTCACAAACCAGAAGAATATGACCACACCGGTATAATGAGATAGCCAAGGAACAAGAATGACAGAATTTGGATAGCACTCCGGTTGAACATGGAAGAAATAGAGCACGAATTTGAAAAGATGAGATAATACTTCGAGAAGAGCAACAACACAATGCCTCTGGAAGAAATGAAAGAAAGGAATGAAAAGAACAAAGAAGAAAACAACACCTTCTACCGCAATTGAATTTGAAAGAGCATCCTTAGGAGAAAGACTTGAATGGAGTTGTTGGAAAATCAACAACGAAAAGAATAAGCTTGTTTTGGGATTATGAAAACATCTCAAAACTTGAGGTGAAATTCTGCCACTACCAAATGACTGAATTGTTGAGAGGAATGAAGAGATGGAAATCTCCACTTCAAGATAAGGCAAAATGAATTGCACATCGAAATGCATGATGAAGAATACTTGAGCTCCTCCAGCAAGAATCTTGATGAAAACTTGAAGAATGAAAGAAATCTTTGATGAACCACCATGAAGAACTCCGATAACAAAAGGATGAAAAGTGAAGGTTGAAAAGAATAAGATTAAAGCCTTGCAATGATTTAGATGGATCTTCACGATGAGAAAATTGAGAGAGCTTAGAACACCGAGAGACAGACAAACAACTTGAAACCAAGACTTTATTCCTCCTGTACAAACTCCAGAAAAAGGAATTGAATCATCTTGATGAAACAAGAATAAGAATTATGTCATTCTTACACTTGATCAACTTAAATTAATGACAAGCAACAGATAGGCATGTGATGTCTACTACACAACCTTCTTCTTGTAGACGTTGTTGGGCCTGCAAGTGCACAGGTTTGTAGGACAATAGCAAATTTCCCTCAAGTGGATGACCTAAGGTTTATCAATCCATAGGAGGCGTAGGATGAAGATGGTCTCTCTCAAACAACCCTGCAACCAAATAACAAAAAGTCTCTTGTGTCCCCAACACACCCAATACAATGGTAAATTGTATAGGTGCACTAGTTCAGCGAAGAGATGGTGATACAAGTGCAATATGGATAGTAGATATAGGTTTTTGTAATCTGAAATAATAAAAACAGCGTTGTAACAAGTAACAAAAGTGAGCGTAAACGATATTGCAATGGTAGGAAACAAGGCCTAGGGTTCATACTTTCACTAGTGCAAGTTGTCTCAACAATAATAACATAGAAAGATCATATAACAAGCCCTCAACATGCAACAAAGAGTCACTCCGAAGCCACTAATAGTGGAGAAAAAACATAGAGATTATGGTAGGGTACGAAACCACCTCAAAGTTATTCTTTCGGATCGATCTATAAAAGAGTTCGTACTAGAATAACACCTTAAGACACAAATCAACCAAAACCCTAATGTCACCTAGATACTCCATTGTCACCTCAAGTATCCATGGGCATGATTATACGATATGCATCACACAATCTCAGATTCATCCAACCAACATAAAAGTACTTCAAAGAGTGCCCCAAAGATACTATCGGAGAGTCAAGAACGTGTGCCAACCCCTATGCATAGGTTCCCAATGTCATGAAACCCGCAAGTTGATCACCAAAACATACATCAAGTGGATAGCAAGACATACATCAAGTGTTCTCATAAAAGACTCAATCCGATAAGATACCTTCAAAGGGGAAACTCAATTCATCACAAGAGAGTAGAGGGGGAGAAACATCTTAAGATCCAACTACAATAGCAAAGCTCGGGATACATCAAGATCGTGCCATTGAAGAACACAAGAGAGAACACGAGAGAGAGAGATAGAGATCAAACACATAGCTACTAGTACATACCCTCAGCCCCGAGGGTGAACTACTCCCTCCTCGTCATGGATAGCACCTCCGGTGATGGGATCCCCCTCAGGCAGGGTGCCAGAACATGGTCCCGATTAGTTTTTGGTGGCTACAGAGGCTTGCGGCGGCGGAACTACCGATCTATCTTCTGTTCTGGAAGTTTTAGGGTACGTAGGTATATATGGGTGCAGGGGGTACGTCGGTGGACCTCCGGGGTGCTCACGAGGTAGGGGGCGCGCCCAGGGGGGCGCGCCCCCCACCCTCATGGGCAGCCCGGGACTCCCCTGACGTGCACTCCAAGCCCATCAGGTTGGTTTCCATCCAAAATTAACTTCTCCTGTTGATTTCGTTCCGTTTTGACTCCGTCTGATATTCCTTTTCCTCGAAACATTGAAATAGGCATAAAACAACAAATCTGGGCTGGGCCTCCGGTTAATAGGTTAGTCCCAAAAATAATATAAAAGTGGATAATAAAGCCCAATATTGCCTAAAACAGTAGATAGAGTAGCATGGAGCAATCAAAAATTATAGATACGTTGGAGACGTATCAAGCATCCCCAAGCTTACTTCCTGCTCATCCTCGAGTAGGTAAATGATAAAAAAGAATTTTTGATGCGGAGTGATACTTTGGCATAATTTCAATGTAAATCTTCTTAATTGTGATATGAATATTCAGATCCGAAAGATTCAAGACAAAAGTTCATATTAACACAAAAATAATAATACTTCAAGCATACTAATCAAAGCAATCATGTCTTCTCAAAATAGCATGGCAAAAGAAAGTTCATCCCTACAAAATCATATAGTTAGGCTATGTTTCATTTTCATCACACAAAGATGTTCCCAACTTCTATACCCCCGATGACAAGCCAAGCAATTGTTTCATACTTAAATAATCTCAAACTTTTTCAACCTTCATGCAATACATGAGCGTGAGCCATGGATATAGCACTATGGGTGGAATAGAATATGATGATGGGGATTGTGTGGAGAAGACAAAAAAGGAGAAAGTCTCACATTGACGAGGCTAATCAATGGGCTATGGAGATGCCCATCAATTGATGTCAACATGAGGAGTAGGGATTGCCATGCAACGGATGCACTAGAGCTATGAATGCTAAACAAAAGAAAACTAGTGGGTGTGCATCCAACTCGCTTGCTCACGAAGACCTAGGGCATTTGAGGAAGCCCATCGTAGGAATATACAAGCCAAGTTCTATAATGAAAAATTCCCACTAGTATAAAAAGACAACTTATGAGACTCACTACATGAGGAACAAGGTGCTACTTTGAAGCACAATATATGAGACTCACTACATGAAGGACAAGGTGCTACTTTGAAGCACAAGTGTGAAAAAAGAGATAGTAGCATTGCCCTTTTTTATTTTTATTTTTTTATTTTCTCTTTTTTTGGGCCTTTCCTTTTTTTGGCCTTTTTTTGTTTGGGCAATGCTCTAATAATGATGATCATCACACTTCTATTGATTACAACATAAGGATTACAACTCGAAACTTAGAACAAGATATGACTCTATATGAATGCCTCCGGCGGTGTACCGGGATGGTGCAATGAATCAAGAGTGACATGTATGGAAAATAATGCATGGTGGCTTTGCCACAAATACGATGTCAACTACAAGATCATGCAATGGCAATATGAGAAAAGTAATGTATGTCATGATGATGATGGTGGAAGTTGTATGGCAATATATCTCGGAATGGCTATGGAAATGCCATGATAGGTAGGTATGGTGGCTGTTTTGAGGAAGATATAAGGAGGTTTATGTGTGATAGAGTATATCGTATCACGGGGTTTGGATGCACCGGCGAAGTTTGCGCCAAGTCTCAAGGTGAGAAAGGGCAATGCACGGTACCGAAGAGGCTAGCAAAGGTGGAAAGGTGAGAGTGCGTATAATCCATGGACTCAACATTAGTCAAAAGAACTCACATACTTATTGCAAAAATTTAGAAGTCATCAAAAATCAAGTACTACGCGCATGCTCCTAGGGGGATAGATTGGTAGGAAAAGACCATCGCTCGTCCCCGACCACCACTCATAAGGATGCACAAGCCAGGTACACTTCATGTTTCAAATTTGTTACACAACTTTAACCATACGTGCATGCTATGGGACTTGCTAACTTCAACACAAGCATTTCTCAAATTCACAATTACTCAACTAGCATGGCTTTAATATCACTACCTCCATATCTCAAAACAATTATCAAGCATCAAACTTTTCTTAGTATTCAACACACTCATAAGAAAGTCTCACATATCTTGAATACCAAGTATATTAATATTAAGCAAATTACCATGCTATTAACGACTCTCAAAATAATCTAAGTGAAGTATGAGAGTTCATATATTTCTTCAAAATAAAACCACCATTGTTCTCTAAAAGATATAAGTGAAGCACTAGAGCAAATGACAAACTACTCCGAAAGATATAAGTGAAGGTCAATGAGTAGCTAAATAATTATGCAACTATGCGAAGACTCTCTCTCATTTAATAATTTCACATCTTGATACTTTATTCAAACAGCAAGCAAAGCAAAATAAAACTACATTGCAAGGATAGCACAACTCATGTGAAGAAGCAAAAACTTAGGCTCAACCGATACTAACCGATAGTTGTTGAAGAAGAAAGGTGGGATGCCTACCGGGGCATCCCCAAGCTTAGATGCTTGATACTTCTTGAAATATTATCTTGGGGTGCCTTGGGCATCCCCAAGCTTTAACTTTTGTGTCTCCTTAATTCATCTCATATCATGGTTTCTCTTTTTATCAAAAGCTTCATTCACAACAAACTCAACAAGAACTCGTGAGATAGGTTAGTATAAACCAATGCAAAACCTTATCATTTTCTACTGTAACAAATCACTAAAATAATTATTCAACATTGAATACTAAATGCCTCTGCATATTTAATACTCCTATCCTCAAATAGAATCATTAGTTAAGCAAACATATGCAAACAATGCAACCATGGCAGCAATCTGCCAAAACAGTACAGTCTGTAAAGAATGCAAGAGTATCAATACTTCGCTGACTCCAAAAATTATGAACTAAAATTCCCATTGTAATAAATTTATCGGAGCTCAATATGCAAAAAAAATTCAACATTATAACACTCTCTGACTTTTCTAGGGAATTTTTGCAACAGCGGTGAACTTTCTATTTTTCAAACAGCAACATGTATACTAGCAAAATAAGCATGGCAAAGGCTATCCTTGACTTTCTTATTGAAACTAAAGATGCAAAACATTATTCTAACTAACAGCAAGAAAAAACTAACAAAAGAAAATGACGCTCCAAGCAAAACACATATCATGTGGTCAATAAAAATATAGCTCCAAGTAAAGTTACCGATGAACGAAGACGAAAGAGGGGATGCCTTCCGAGGCATCCCCAAGCTTAGTTGCTTGGTTGTCGTTGAATATTACCTTGGGGTGCCTTGGGCATCCCCAAGCTTAGGCTCTTGCCACTCCTTATTTCATAGTCCATCAAATATTTACCCAAAACTTGAAAACTTCAACCACACAAAACTCAACAGAAAACTCGTAAGCTCCGTTAGTATAAGAAAAAATAAAACAACCACTTAGGTACTATAATGAACTCATTCTAAATTCATATTGGTGTAATATCTACTGTAATCCAACTTATCTATGGTTCATACCCTCCGATACTACTCATAGATTCATCAAAATAAGCAAACAACACATAGAAAAACAGAATCTGTCAAAAATAGAACAGTTTGTAGTAATTTCTATCAAACGTATACTTCTGGAACTCCAAACATCCTACCAAATTAGGAAGTCCTAAGAAAGTCGTGTACCAATCCATAGCAAAAATAATCATATCAGAAGCACGTATCTTTGAATTAACAAAACTAATTTACTGGGTGCAAAAGTTTCTGATTTTCAGCAGGATCAACACAACTATCACCGTAAGCTATCCTAAAGGTCTTACTTGGTACTTTATTGAAATAAAAGCTATAAAACATGATTACTACAGTAGCATAATCATGTGGACACACAAAAACAGTAAGGATAAATATTGGGTTGCCTCCCAACAAGCGATTTTCTTTAATGCCTTTTAGCTAGGCATGATGATGACAATGATGCTCACATAAAAGATAAGAATTGAAACATAACGGGAGCATCATGAAGCATATGACTAGCACATTTAAGTCTAACCCACTTCCTATGCATAGGGATTTTGTGAGAAAACAACTTATGGGAACAATAATCAACTAGCATAGGAAGGTAACACAAGCATAACTTCAAGAATTTAAGCACATAGGGAGGAAACTTGATATTATTGCAACTCCTACAAGCATATGTTCCTCCCTCATAATAATTTTCAGTAGCATCATGAATGAATTCAACAATATAACCAGCACCTAAGCATTCTTTTCATGATCTACAAGCATAGAAAATTTACTACTCTCCACATAAGCAAACTTCTTCTTTATGGCATACGTATCATCACAATAATCATCATAGATAGGAGGCATGCTTTCATCATAGTAAATTTGCTCATCAAAGCTTGGGGGACAAAAAATATCATCTTCATCAAACATAGCTTCCCCAAGCTTGTGGCTTTGCATATCATTAGCATCATGGATATTCAAGGAATTCATACTAACAACATTGCAATCATGCTCATCATTCAAAGATTTAGTACCAAACATTCTATAGATTTCTTCTTCTAGCACTTGAGCACAATTATCCTTTCCATCATACTCACGAAAGATATTAAAAAGGTGAAGCGTATGAGACAAACTCAATTCCATTTTTTGTAACTTTCTTTTATAAACTAAACTAGTGCTAAAACAAGAAACAAAAAGATTTGATTGCAAGGTCTAAAGATATACCTTCACTTACCTAGCTTCCCCGGCAACGACGCCAGAAAAGAGCTTGATGTCTACTACACAACCTTCTTCTTCTAGACGTTGTTGGGCCTGCAAGTGCACATGTTTGTAGGACAGTCGCAAATTTCCCTCAAGTGGATGACCTAAGGTTTATCAATCCGTAGGAGGCGTAGGATGAAGATGGTCTCTCCCAAACAACCCTGCAACCAAATAACAAAAAGTCTCTTGTGTCCCCAACACACCCAATACAATGGTAAATTGTATAGGTGCACTAGTTCGGCGAAGAGATGGTGATACAAGTGCAATATGGATAGTAGATATAGGTTTTTGTAATCTGAAATAATAAAAACAGCAAGGTAACAAGTAACAAAAGTGAGCGTAAACGGTATTGCAATGGTAGGAAACAAGGCCTAGGGTTCATACTTTCACTAGTGCAAGTTCTCTCAACAATAATAACATAGAAAGATCATATAACAAGCCCTCAACATGCAACAAAGAGTCACTCTGAAGCCACTAATAGCAGAGAACAAACGTAGAGATTATGGTAGGGTACGAAACCACCTCAAAGTTATTCTTTCGGATCGATCTATAAAAGAGTTCGTACTAGAATAACACCTTAAGACACAAATCAACCAAAACCCTAATGTCACCTAGATACTCCATTTTCACCTCAAGTATCCGTGGGCATGATTATACGATATGCATCACACAATCTCATATTCATCCAACCAACATAAAAGTACTTCAAAGAGTGCCCCAAAGCTACTACCGGAGAGTCAAGAACGTGTGCCAACCCCTATGCATAGGTTCCCAATGTCATGAAACCCGCAAGTTGATCACCAAAACATACATCAAGTGGATCGCAAGACATACATCAAGTGTTCTCATAAAAGACACAATCCGATAAGATAACTTCAAAGGGGAAACTCAATTCATCACAAGAGAGTAGAGGGGGAGAAACATCACAAGATCCAACTACAATAGCAAAGCTCGGGATACATCAAGATCGTGCCATAGAAGAACACGAGAGAGAACACGAGAGAGAGAGAGAGAGAGAGAGAGAGAGAGAGAGAGAGAGAGAGAGATCAAACACATAACTACTGGTACATACCCTCAGCCCCGAGGGTGAACTACTCCCTCCTCGTCATGGATAGCACCGGGATTATGAAGATGGCCTCCGGTGATGGGATCCCCCTCCGGCAGGGTGCCGGAACAGGGTCCCGATTGGTTTTTGGTGGCTACAGAGGCTTGCAGTGGCGAAACTCCTGATCTATCTTCTGTTCTGGAAGTTTTAGGGTACGTAGGTATATATGGGTGCAGGGGGTACGTCGGTGGACCTCCGGGGTGCTCACGAGGTAGGGGGGCGCGCCCAGGGGGGCGCCCCCACCCTCGTGGGAAGCCCGGGACTCCCCTGACGTGCACTCCAAGCCCAACTGGTTGGTTTCCTTCCAAAATTAACTTCTCCAGTTGATTTCATTCCGTTTTGAGTCCGTCTGATATTCCTTTTCCTCGAAACACTGAAATAGGCATAAAACAGCAAATCTGGGCTGGGCCTCCGGTTAATAGGTTAGTCCCAAAAATAATATAAAAGTGGATAATAAAGCCCAATATTGCCTAAAACAGTAGATAAAGTAGCATGGAGCAATCAAAAATTATAGATACGTTGGAGACGTATCAGCATGCTACTTATTCTCATTGAAAGATTGAGGAGAGATATAGCACGACTTTGGAAAATCTTCAACGAACCACCGGTAGGATTGAAAATGAATGAAGAAAAGAGAAGGCATCGCCGGAAGGAATTAGAAAACGAACGAAGACAATTGAGGGAATTTAGATATAGGAGAACGAAGAGATCATGAGCTGACCGGAGAACACTTGAAGGAAGCACCGAAAGAAATTGGAGATGAATGAAGCAATAACAATTTAGGAGAGTTGGTGAACAAGAGCTGAACATTGAGAACGATTAAATACACTGAACTGATGACCTCCATAGGATCAAAAATGGAAAGAACTCACGCCATGCTTTGGATGGATATAAAAAGAATTCTCACAATGAAAGTAATTGTGAGGATGATATGAAGCTAGAACCACAAATCTTCAAGGGAATGGACAAGATTTAAGAGAAACTCTTCTTTGGTCTTCAAAGCTAAGAATGATGACGAGAACCACCATGAAATATTGAGGCACTCTGAAATGAAGAATTAAAGATTAAACCAACGATGAAAAGAATTTGGAAGCGATCTTGGAGAAGGCATATGACTTATGAAATTCATTCTTACATCAAACTTTGATTTTTTTAAGAATAACTCCAGAAAATTATAAGAGTCGGGTAAGATCCTGGGAAAAGGCCTGTGGGTTATGAGCCCACTCAAAAGGAACACTGTTGGAAATAAAATTGCTTAGGAAGAGAAAATGCACCGGTTGATTTAAATGGCTTGGATGACATAACAACCTCAAAATAGCTTGAATGGATTAAGAATGGAAACGTGAATCTTTTGAGATGTCTTCAACACTCTGGATATGAACTAGGAGAGGTGAATAAATAAGAGAGCCTTGGATAAGAACTTCCAACATGATAAAGTGTTTAACAAAAGAAAGGGATATGATCAACACTGAAAACTTGAATTGAGTCCACCGGAGAAGAAAAGGGAACGAAGAATGATAAACTTGTAGCTCCTAAGCATCTTTACGAGGAACCGGTGGATGAAACTTGGATGAAAAGGATGAAGAAACTTCACATCTATAAAACGGATACTGGATTAAGAAATCCGAGTCCTTGAAGAAAAGGGTGGGACGATGGAAAAAACAAAGGCGACTTGGGACAGATGGAACGAAAAAATCCTCAGGCTTCTCAACGGCGCCTGTATGGAATAACTTGAAGTGAACCGGTCGAAAAGGATTGACATGACAATCTCGATGATCAAGAATGATTAGCACTCCCAAGGAAATATGAGAACACCTCTAGGAAAAGGTATGGAATCAACACTCGAGTTCGAAGCAACTTGAATACCACAAATAAAACAAAACAAAGGATTTGGCTTGGAAAATAAGCCGGAAACAAACATATGATAGAGATTTTGTCCGAAGTTTTCATGGTGGAGCCCACACGGTCTCGATCGTACATCACCATCATGTACAAGGTAGTGCACATGATATACGAAGCGTCCCGAGTCAGCATAGCCAAGGAATCTTTAACACACAACAAGACCATTGTAAAAACGACCATGGACAGGCGGACCACTAGATTTCTAACCCTAATCTCATATCATGGATTTGTCGGAATGATATTCTAGGTAACTACTTGAATTCCCAGCGAAAATTCCTGAAACTTTCTGGTTATGCAATCCGGTGATGGGGATACAGGGAGGCACAAATATCTCACACAACTAACAAATCCTACACTCCAATTGTATTCATCCGTCAACACATAACCAAGAAAACCTCGGAAATCCTATACCTCAGACCTTCGAAAAACATCCAATATACTAGTTGTGGCAATACATCTGACCACTCTCCCCAGTACTGGGTGTCGTCAAACTACTCTCACCACAAAGAGTATAGAAGCGGTCTCGATGTCGGCGTCCTCTGGTATTCCGGAACTGAAACAATAAGCATTGTGACGAAAACACCTTGGAGCTCAACTCCACAGGACACTGCCACAACGCCAAATATCAGGAGGCACCAACACAGAATTCCCGTCACATCAATATTGCAATGATTCCAACAATACCCGCATGATCCTAAAAAATTGAGTGAAAAAGGAGAGTCAAGTCAAAACGTCTATGTCAGGAGTCCTCACCAGAGCGACGAGGGGATGAGGAGTAAAAAGAAATTCTACTCTCCGATATATATAGCTAGACTCAAAATAGTTTTCTTCTAGACTCAACAATGGCAGCAATTCGATCAATTAGGGGGGCTCCTAAGGTCAGTAAGGCTCTGATACCAACTTGTAGCGCCCAAGATGCGATTATATCCCAATCACGTGATGAATTCATGATTAGGGCACAATCGCATTTCAAGCGCATACCAAGGTGGATATCATTACAACATACCATGTACTGAATAGATGAGAGTACTAGATAAAGGCTTACAATCGCCACAAGCTACATCATCAATACAACAATACATTAATACATAGCAATCATCATACATAAGAGAAGGATCCGACTACAGATGAAATCAAACAAAAAAGAAGAACGACATCCACCCTGCTAGCCCAGGCTCCCGACCTGGAACCTATATCCCTTGATCGAAGAAGAAGCAGACGAAGAACTCCAAAGAAGCAAGCATCACACTCGTGTTAGATCATCACATTACCTGTACCTGCAACTGTTGTTGTAGTAATCTGTGAGCCACGAGGACACAGCAATCCCATTACCATGGGTATCAAGACTAGCAAAGCTTATTAGGTATGGAATGGATATGAGGTGAGGCTGCAGCAGCACTAAGCATTGTATGGTGGCTCACTTACGAGTACAAGAATAAGATGAGAAACTATGCAAATGGTCGCAAACTAGTAATGATCAAGAAGTGATCCTGAACTACTTACGAGTCAAACATAACCCCACCATGTTCTCGTCCCGAACTTGCTCGAAAAGAGACAGCCACCGTTACACATGCGGTTGTGTATTTTATTTCGGATCTGGTGTCAAGTTCTCCACAACCGGATATTAAAAACTCCCATCTGCCACATAACCGTGTGCATGGCCTTTGAAAGATTAAACCCTGCAGGGTGTCCCAACTTAGCCCATGATAAGCTCTCACGATCCACGGAGACAATCCTCCATCGCAGGAGACCCCGAGTAATCTCGAAATCCCGATGCACAAGCTCTTCGAAGAAAGGAAAACTATCCCAAGGGGATCTCCCGGTGAGTCAGATCCGTGTCTAGAGCTGCGTACTCTCTATCTACGGACTCATTCGTCTAGGCAAAAGTGGAAGATAGCCAAAATACCATCAAGTTGCCCCGAGGCGGCATCACCGACTACTAGGTAGGTGGGCCAACACTCATGTCGAGCACTGGCCCGGGGGTTGTTGATAAATTGTCCTCGGTGCACGGGAATTCCCTATGCAAGTTTTAGTTGTTATTAGGCATATGGTAAAACCAATGTTGGATCTCCTCGGGAAAGCTTTACTTCAGACGAAGAAACAAGGGGGGCCATAAACCCCGACCGCATTAGGAACGCAAAATTCAAGGAACATAACACCGGTTTAACGGAAATTAGGGCAGCAAGAGTGGAACAAAATACCAGGCAAAAGGCCAAGCCTTCCACCCTTTACCAAATATATACATGCATTAATTAAATAAGAGATATTGTGATATTCCAAGATATCCATGTACCAACATGGAATAATCTGCAACTGCACCTGCAACTAACAATGCTATAAGAGGGGCTGAGCAAAGTGGTAACATAGCCAAACAATGGTTTGCTGGGATGGTGGAAAGGTTAGAGGATGTTTCATGGCATATTAGGAGGCTTGATAAACAAGTGGTGGGTAGCGTGAGATAGCGATAACATCGAGACAACTAGCATAGCAAAGATAGTAGTGAGATCCAAGGTGACGGTCACCTTGCCTGAAATCCCGCTAGGAAGAAGACTGAATCCTTGAAGTAGACGAACGGGCGTAGTTGAATGAATCCTCACAATCTGCAACGTTAACGAAACTATTAAGCAACACCGGAAAGAAGCAAACAACATGGTAAACACACAAGCATAAACATGGCATGATGCACAAACAAGTATGATCCATGTCCGGTTTAAATATGCATGGCATAGAAAAGTGCAACAAACAACACTACAAATTAAGTGGAGCTCAATATGCAACGAGCTACATATGGACGAAACACCACATCCAATTATTTAGTTCGCTCTCGTTTTATGCTACTCATTAATATTAAATGTTAATTGACATGGCAAGAGGTGAAGCATAATAAAACCACCTATCTAGGCAATTTTAAATGAGTCCGGAACAACAAACAACAATTCCGGAAAATCCCCAGGTGCATATTTCGAATTTGGTACGGTTATGCCTAAACCATATTTTAGAGTTGTTAAACATGCAAAGTAAGTGAACCATGTTAAACTATGCATTTTCTAAACCATTTACATATAAAGTTTATTTAATTCGGAGCTATGGTTATTTAGTTATGAAATAAACCAATTTAACATGTTATTTAAGAACATTAATGCAAACAACAATTTAAATATTTTAAACATGGATACAAGTTGCTAATTATTAATCTATGCAAAATTCTAAGCATTTTACATATATGAAGTTTTTACATATGATGCATAGTTCATGAGATATTATATGCATGAAGTTGGAGGGGTTTTCTTCAAATCTATAAATGCTGGATAATAGCTAAATTCATCCAGACGGGAAAAAAACACTAGTCGGGCCGAATTTGAAGAGGAATCACAATAGAGGAAAGGCCAGGGACTGCTCACCCTGGGCCTTGGGGATCTGTCGATACTGGGCCTTGTAGCCGCGACACGGTTGTGGCCCAGCCACGCTCGCGGTCAACAAGCGCGGCCGGATTTAGCAGGCGCTCGTTGTCCTGCTCATGCAGGAGCAAAGCAGGGAGGTGGAGCCGTGAGGAACTTGGTGAGGAGGGAGGCAGATCCAGGCGACGGCGCTGCGGAGCTCGGGCCCTGGGAGTCCGGCGAGGTGGCCGTCTGTCGAGGAGACGAGCGCGGGGTCAGGCGCTGCTGCAGGGTGTTCGTCTCCCATGCGGCTCGGGCATGAGGGGTGTCAGGAGGTCGAGGAGGCAGGGGCACGTTGGGCATTGGCATGGGAGGATCTCGGGAAGGCAGCGCCATGACGGATCTGGGGCACCGGTGCTCCGGCGAGCATCAGCGAAGGTGGAGCATTTCCTGTGCACTTGAAGAGAGAGAGGGAGAGGGATCTTTCAGAGAGGATGGAGTAGAATGGAAAAGAAGGAAGAAGAGGGAAGGTGAGGGCGATAGGAACGTGACCTTGGGCCTAATGATGCTCGCCGGCAGCGCGGGAACCGAAGGGCACTGGTGCAACGCTGATCTTGGGAAGGCAGGAGCAGGGCAAGCCAGCTCTTGGGACGGTGGATCGGCATGGCCCAACTGTCACTGCAGGTGCGCACGAGCGAGGTCGTGTTGGAGTGGTCGCGGTTTGCTCTATTCAGGCACGGGTAGCTAGATGGATGTGCGGTGAGGCAGAGAGTGGAGGCGGAGGGGTTTGGATCGAGGAAAACAGTGCTGGTGCTGGGTTGGGGCGATGGGGATCCCGAGAAAGATGCGGCAGGCGGCAGCGCGAAGGGACAAGCCTCCTAATTTCTATGGTTAGTGTAGATTAGGTATGAGGTTGGACTATAAATAGGGAGAGGAGAGGAATTTGGATCACCCGATCAAGATCGGACGGTCGAGATAAAATGCTATGGGAGTCCAAGTAAGAAAGCAAAGATATTTTGGGGATGTTTAGGGATGATCCAGACCCATCGGTAACGACAGCGCGGGTCGTGTTAGGGTAATTTTCGTATGCGCTCGCGAGGAAATCTGTGGTAAGTGTAGAGTGACTCCGGTTTAGGAAGAGAGAAAACGAAGAACTAGGTTGCAGGAGTGGTTGGTCTCAGAACAGACAACGAAGACAAGGGGTTACATGGCAACTACGAACACAAGCAAGTTTTAGAAAAATGACGGCAATGGAGTGCTGATGCAATGCGGACGATGCGATAATGAATGCAACAAGGAAATAAAACACACGTCGACAACAAAATAGCTGGAAGTCTTCTGGAGCGTCGGTCTCGGGTTGTCACAATATGTCTCATGTTTTAATTTCTCCAAATTTAGTAGACAACCCCCGATAAAGAATTGCCTAGTAAGGATGAAATTATTGGTCTTGCTTCTATTGCCATGCCTCCTACTGATGCTTTAGAACAATACTAGATGACTCGTTGCGCCCATGGCGCAAAAAGCGAGAGTGAGCCGAGTATTGAAAGCATGCATATTTCATTGATTTAGAATCAGTTTTATAGATACTTATATCCAATTACATGGTACCGTAATATACCAAAAAGAAGAAATGAGATCACTTGACAATGGCATACATTTGTTTTACAGAAGATGCCAAATGGCGCAAGGTCCCAGCTCATCTCTACTCCTAATGGACGAATTGGTTGAATAGCCCCCCCCACTTTCAACCGGTTTATTTTCAACCGGTTTTTCTTCGTCCCACCTCCCACCACCCCCCTCCCACCGGTTTTTCTCTTTCTCGTCTGGCCGACAATACCCAACGTATTTATGGTAATCAATCACAATTAATCCACGTATGGTAAGGCTATAAACATAGAAATCTCAAATATGATAATTATAGTAATAAATCAATCCATGTATGGTAAGGCTATAGCTAAGGAAATTTCGAATATGGTAATTATCACCAGAATCAAAGCTTTCCAAAAAAGTTCTTCTTGCCATACCCTTCAATCGCGCCCTGCTCCATTCCGATCTCCTTCCCTCAATCGCTCCAGCTGATTTACTCTTTCCAAACCTAACCCCTGCCTGATCTAGATAAAGAGGCTCTCTCCTGCCCGTCTCATCCCTCCCTTGTGCCAACCATGGAAGAGAGGAGGGAGAGCACAGAGGAGCGCGCCGGCGATGCGCCGATGCTCGCTGGTTGAGGCATGGTCGGTGTGTGAGTCAAGAGGATCCCTGCATCTGTGGTGGTAGGCGATCCAAGGAAGAGTAGTCGAACATGAAAGCGATGGGAGGGACAACACCCTGCTGCCGGGCTCGTCCGCCTCTTCGTGGCCGACGACCGCGTTGGATGTGGCCGATGGCGGCGATGATGGAGGGAGCCGCTGGCGCTGGCCAGGCTCCCGACCGAGTCGCTGCTCCTCAGTGCCAGCCCTTTCCGCCGCGCCGGATCGCTCGTCATCTTGGGGACCCCGAAGGGATGCTGCCGGTGTGGGAGGCGCCCACGATAGTGCGGGCTTGGGACCGAGCGGCGGGGGACGTTACGGGTTCCGTTCTAGGGCTAGGTCGGGAAGTCTATCGTGTTTCTGTCGGAAAATCTTGTGATCAATGGGTTTACTAAATTAATTTTGGGTCTATATTAAGGGGCACCGTCTATTCTTGTCATTCGAATTTGCATTCTTGCATCAGAAGTTCAAGAGAACTGTCATGAATAGCACAATGCCTTTCAGTTTGTAGACTGATAACTGAACATCACATCTTTTGATTTCTGTTTGGCCTCCTAGGAACGTAGACTAATTTAACATGTCATTTTTCGGTTTATTGTTCAAAATTGTTTCACTTCACATGATCGTGAACATACATGATGTGTATGTATTTTTTAATTTTGTGTCTGGTGACCTCATTTTTTATGCCTTCTACAGGTGAGTTGCTAAAAAAATTCTAAATGTACATGCTCCAGGTAAATTTCTGGACATATATATTATATCTATATGTCCTTTCTACGAGGACATAAAATGCATCCCTATTTTCTATCTACCATTTTGTAACCCTTTGCAGAATGGTCTGGGGAGGTTCGCAACATTGTCTACTCATCTGATCGGAAATCTGTATATGTTGTCGATCGTGTGACTCTATGGAACTGATGGGGAGGTACCCTTGTTTGCCTGGGAGTTATATTTGGTTTAGTTCGCTGAATCTGGTTTGGGTTTGCACTAATCTTGCGTACTAAGTTTTTAGTGTATAATCTGTTTGTAGGTCCCACTATTTGATTAGTGGATGCAACTGATGGGGGCATGGAGATGATGGCAAGGCATCACGCTGTGGTGGTGGCGAGGGGGCCATCGATGAAGGCGGCGATGACAGGGGCTGCCTACAAAAGCGGTGCATGGATGGGGGAGGTGAAGTGGCGAGGGCTGGGAAGGTGGAGAACGACAATCGGGGGAGATGGAGTGGTGGCAAGATTGGACGAGCTCACCTCCGGAGTGTGTGGGCAAGATTTCCTTTTCGGGTCGGCCGGCTTTTTTTTAAAGCATGTGCATGCATGAGTTGGGGCTTATTTCCAGCGGTGAACATGCATGGGTAAAACCGTTTTCTTTTGCGAAAGGGGAGGGGAGACAAAAAACGGAGGTGGGAGGGGGAGCCGTACATGGTGGGAGGGGTGGAAATCCTGGAAGCTGGGCCTGGGATGATCAGGCTGTCATGAACTGAAGTTATTTGTTTATAGTGTCACAAGTGTGTATTGTATAATTGTTTATATATTTGTCGTATATTTTATTGAATTTAGGTGTGTGTGCAAGGTTTTCATACCTTGAAATTATGAATATTGTGAAGTGCGAGCCTCTCTCTTCTAGAAAATCATGGAATTGGCTGACACACCATTAAATAATTTGATGCCACATGCTTATTTTAAATGGCTAGAAAGCACAAGTGAAAGCTTCTTTTGATTTTGTTCCTTCATTGCATGGTTTGATCACAATTTCTCAACAATTGAGAGATAGAATGATACTCAAATTATTCAAATTCTTACTCTACAAACTAAAAGAGAATAGAACCAAACAATGGTATATTTGTGTCCATGAAGATAGCTATCCAGTTCTAGCGCATGGGTTGACATGGGTTGCAGACTGCATTTAGCATCATCTTTACCTAGGTTTTCTTTGACCCCATCCTATAACCGACCTCCTTTCGATTAACTCATCCTATCGCCCAAGTCAACACCGACCTATGAATCCTACATATATTTATAACTCCATGGCAACCTCCATATATTTTTAGAACTCCGTGGCAATGCACGGGCATTTAGCTATGAGTCATGAGTGTATTGTTGTTGCATTTCACAAAACCATCGTATATATGAAGGTTTGGTTCAATTATTTTCCTACATATAATATTTTGTTGTTGAATTTCAATTCATGAGTCCCAAGTTAAATTTGGCACGCTGCTGATCTCTATATATCATCAACTACTTGAATCTTGTGTGTAACTATGAATTCAATCTTTTTATCAAAAGATATATATTCAGTGTTTGGGATTAATATCAATTGCATATAATGCTTGGTAGTGGTAATATCAAATTTGTCCATCAAATAAATCTTAAATCCTGTGTTTTTTTGCCTATCAGTTTGATAAAGTCAGAAACGTGTATGTGGTTGAACGGTATATAATAGCCAGTTGCATGGAAGATATGTATGTAATTGCTAAATGTTTAATGTATATCATATAATGTGGGTAGCTCTATCAAGAATCGCACATCAGAGTTACCAGTGCATTCTTATTTGAGAAATAGCATGCGAAGTACTCGGACATCCATGATGGTGCAAGTGTCGCTTTTTTCGGGAAACTTACTAAGGACATAGAGTTCCAGCTGTTTATAAGGAATGTATTTGGCCCTTCTTAGAAGGGAAACTAGCTTGCAAACTTTATGGTCCAACTATCATTGAAATACCAACTGATATGTTACGAAATCTTCAACTTATATTCTTTAGGAACTTCATTTAAGTTGTACTGACCTCATGAGATTCCAATCTATGTTTCATAGTTTATACTCCTCACTATCATAAATTCATAGACTCAAAAGTTTGTTGTATATGTTTATTACTCGAGCATTGCAATACACTGCACTCGGATGATTTTGTCCACAGAAAATTTGAAGGTCCATGATTCGGCAAGAGGATTTGTGCAAGAAATCATGTACATCTTAAAGTTTTGCATCTCAAATTTGGTACCTGTGTTGAATAGGAGGAAGCCTAGAATTCGCTTCACAGACAGAACTCGTCAATATAGAAGAGTAACACCTAGATAGAATCAAATCTGGACAGAACTCGTCAATATAGAAGAGTAACACCTAGATAGAATCAAATCTGGTCAGAGAAGCCAATTGTGCCTTCTTCCCGAGTGCCAAATGTAGATGACTAATGCTGATGACACCACTCGCTTCCTTGTTTTTAAATATCACATGTGCAACACAATGATGCAAAGCGAATTTCATGGAGGGGGAGATAAGACGTATTTGTGTGGTTGAAGGAGCACATGTAAGTACATATTTTGGTGAGGGTGGAAATTGAAATGCTTGCTTGGAGAAACATAGTCATAAGCATGTGATGTACAAACTCCATATAATGATATTATGATATGTGTTTTCATAGATAATTTTATTTTTCAGGGCAACGCACGGTCATTCAACTAGATTTAGCTTCCTTGGATTAGGAATAGATCTAGAAGAAGGTGACGTGGTAGGGTTTTTTTGTACCGTCCGAGACAACGAAACAATGACATGGAAGCTACATGCAAAATTAAGGGGCAATAGATTGAGAGGGTGAATGATGTATGGACAGAGAAGGTGATGAACGGCAAGTTTAATGGGAAAGGGCGGCTAGAGGGGTGTGTCATGTTTGTAAGAATAGAGAGAAGAATATGCTTGCATTTGTGTTGTGGTTGAACATTGCGTACAATATGCTCGTTTCTGGGGAGGAAAATGAGCATTGTTTACACAATTTCATTTGTTGGCCCGTGGCAACGCACGGGCATTCTACTAGTACCAAGTAATTTTCTAAAAATACTTATCAACGTGGCAATACTTTTCTATAGTTGGTACCACTTTCTTCTTGTTTTTTTACAAATTCTATGCTAATCAGGAATAAAATGAGAATACACTGGTTTATTATACATTTATCAGCGTACCAACTGACATGGGCCTAATTTGTGTCTCTTTGCCTGGATCTAATCTAACCCATTGTGGCAAATAACATAGATTCATACCTCTTCCAGCAGTAGGTCTACTGTGTCTTAGGGGTAGTGGTAAATACATCACAGTAACATGCATTCAGCAAAAGTGTCCTTCCCTGAGAACAAAAGATGGAGGCAAGTTCTTCAATGACTTTATAAGGTCCTTCTCCTAGTTGCTTGTCTTGGCCTACAGCTTCACTGGTCATTCATGTGGTTGTTATTGTCGCTCCACCAAATAATCCTTCTCTTTTCTGTAGATATAAAAAACACACCTGACAACCTTGGAGCACATGAGCAGAAACCATCAATTTGCAATATCAACTTACATATTGGCATCCTGTTCCAAGAACAGATTGAGGGGACCATTTCAGGCAGCAGAGCATGCAACATGGGAAATTCTAAAACATATGACGACAGCTGGTCTTGCGACTTGCTCTCACTGTGAAAAAAAAACATTCAAATATATATTTTTTGAGTACCAAGAAATCAAGGCAGAAGGCACCTAAAAGGTAACAATTGACATGCAACAATGGTAAGAAGATAGTTGTCTTGGTTTGGCTGAAACATATGAAGGGAAGAATCTGCACAAACAGTGGAAGGATCTGAGATCCGACCACCACAGTTGGATGGAGGCGGTTGGGTAAACGAGCAGGGGAGGCCAGATGTTGCTCATCATCTCCCTCGTCATCCGCGTCGGCTCCTGCATTGCCGTCCTCGCTGGCTACTGCGCCAAGAAGTTAAGGAAGGAGGTTGACTGCTCTCGCCAATGCTCTTCCCAACCAGACTCATCCTCCTCATGGCATATGACATGTTTGGGCATAATCAGATTTCAGTCTAACCTGCATGTCTAACTGTATTATTTTTCTAATTTCGTCTGTTGACTACTTTTGATGCTTCCGAGTTTATCCCATGAGTGCATCTGCAGTATTTTGGTATTTTGTTTTCTTTCATTTCATTATAATTATTTCAAAAATAAAGCGAGAAAATTGACCCAAGGGAGTATCGAGACGTAAGATTATATTCAGACTACATTTGCTCTATACCATTAATGTATGAAGGTGTGAAGCCATGTTCAGACGTTTTTCTAACATGTGTCCATGTCATCCTCCTCCTGACATTGGAAGGCTCTTAGTAAAGGTAGTGTTTGTATTTGTATTTCCTTTTACCAGAGGGCATTAGAAAGTGAATAGTTAAGAATTAAAGTGTTTGCAGCAAATGATACAAATTTTAAAAGCAGATATTCAGAATCTTGTAAAGATAGATAGAAAGACGCATGAGATCTCCGAAAACTACATGAGACATTTCAGGGTTATTTAGTTCCAATGGTTGAACATGCTTGTAACTTTGATTCAAAACTTCAAAGCTCTTTGAAGCAACATAGATTGGGTTTAGAAGCTAGAATCATACAAACTGACAGTATAGGAACATATATTATCTTACTATAATAAAAATATTGATGCTTATCAACTTAGTTCCTGATCAGCAGTACCAAAAACCAAAATAGTCAAGGATAAACAATTAAACCCATGAAAATTCAAATATCAAACTAAAACAAGATTGATTGCTTGCGCCTACACTAAAAGTAGAAGAAAAAGATCAACATGCGACACTAAAGAATGAGTAAGAACAACTACAGAAATCAATGCCTGCTAGATGCTAATTCTCGACTATTGCATGCAGAATTAAATTAGAAAGGCGCAGTCATGAAGACCAAACAAGTGTACATATGGCATCCCCATTCTCTAATAGCGAAAATAGAACAGACATCCAAAGTAAAAAAATCAATTCATATGTGTTAAGGCTGGAAGAAATATTCTAATATAAGCGATAATTCAGCGATGCAAACCCAATTTAAAATTTCCATTCCTACCAATGTAGATGAAATAATAAAGCTATACATTCAGTATGCTATTTTATTTGGATATACTAATGAGAAAATTAGGGAAGTGGGAAACCACTTCAGACCACATTTGCTTACAGGTGAGCTTATCGAAAAAACACCTATGCACTTTACCTTTTCAAAAGAAGGAAGCATTTATGCAACTCTTCGATAACTGAATCAACTTTCAGGTGTATATACGCTATAAGAAGAACAAAGTCAGTTGTTCCATTCTTCGCTACATGAGGGAGGATGAAGATGGAGGATTGAAGCAACAAGCTGTAAACTGGAAGATAAAGGTTGACTGGAGATATAATCTGTGTGTTGCTCACCTTGGCATCTTGGTATCAGGTGCGCCCGCTGTCACTTGACGTCTTGACCACCGCTGCTACCATCTATCCCAGCTACTGCAGCATGCACTGCCATTTAAAAGAAAAAGACTATTCATGCATAGAAAAATCATAGCTGCAACTTGGAACGGCATGTTCTAGTAGCAATCCTAGATATACAAAGAGAGGCTTAGTCAAAAATTAGTTGGGTGTCACACTACTATCGGGTGTTGCAAACAGATGTCAATGATATGCAAGTTTCTTTTCGTTAAGAGCAGTATCCATTTAGGTGTCCCCTTAGCATCATAATATGGAAATTCAGTTCTGATACACCATTTTATTCAGCCACACACACCCAGGGTCAAAATCCACTATTGTTTTCACCACAAAATCAGATCAGACAAGAGGGAAAGACCACTTCAAATTATAATTAGCAAAGCACCATCCACTCTAAAATGAGGCAAACAAGGCGCACATTGCTGCGCCCGTCCATTGTAGAGAAGGAATAACGGTTCAAATTGCAGCGCTTCAAGTATACAACCATAGAGAAAGGTCGATTGATTTATTGAGAGGCCATATGTCCACTTCAAAACTCGACGCCGGTTTCTAACTTCCTATTCTGACACATATTTATTACCAATAAAAAGTTAGCATTCAATTTTGAAGTAGAAAAGCAAAAACGCCCTTGTTTGTAATGGCACTTGAACACCAAAGCGAGGAATCCTTCACAGTGATAGGACATGATGTAAAATCAATTCCACACTACCACCATCTCATACGTATAATGGAAAAGAAGATGAGCTTCAAAGTGACGGAATCTGCTATAACAATATTATCATCAGTTTTAATAGGCAAAAGTTTAAAGCAGACTCGCCGTGCTTCCCCACTGGTCCTCGACGACGGCCTCCGGATCGCGGTCGAGCAGCAGATCAACAACCTTGGCGTGGCCCTCGACCGATCCAGGAGCAGATTGAGCCGCCATAGACCGCGAGGTCACGCCCGACTTCGTCCGCGCAGGCCGGCGGCAGCCGGTGACCCTCTCCCGTCCGCCGGCACACCTCCCTCTCCTCTTTCTCTCTCCTGGAGCAGCTCGAGATGGAGCGATACCGGTCGACTCCATCGGACAAGGAGGATGGATGGAGCCATGGATGAGCGGCAGAGCACGGGTGCCGCGTGGAACCGGTGGCGCGGCGGAAGGGAAGGAGGGGATCTCGAGCGCCGGGGAGAGAAGGTCGCATCGGCCGCCGCGTGGAGCCGGCGGCACGATGGGAGGGAAGGAGGGGCCTCGAGCGCCAGGGAGAGAAGGCCGCATGGAACCGGCGGCGGTGCAACGGGAGGGAATGAGGGGATCGGGGGATGGAGAGCACGGGAGAGAGGGGAGGGGAGGGGAGAGGAGATATTTTCATGGGACCCCTGCTCGCTGTTTTTTTTCCTCGCGTGATACAGCCTTTTTCTTTGTTTTTCCCTCTATGCCCGTTGTGCACTGTACACTCGCTTTTGTTTTTTCCCTCGCGCGCTGCCTGTCGACGTGGATGGCGCGAGCCTGTCTAGCATCCCCTTCATCCTTTACAGGTTAGATTTGCTAGACCATAAAAATGATATGTTTATTAATGAACGAAGGGAATTAAAGGAAATATTCTTTAATCAAGGTCCTGTTTTGAAACATAATTTGCCTATAGAAATCCTTGGGGATCCTCCTCCACCCAAGGGTGATCCCGTGTTTGAGCTTAAACAATTACCGAATACTTTAAAATATGCTTATCTTGATGAAAAGAAGATATATTCTGTTATTATTAGTGCTAACCTTTCAGAGCATGAATGAAATTATTGAAAACTCTGAAGAAGCACCGTGCTGCTATTGGATATACTCTTGATGATCTTAAGGGCACTAGTCCCACTCTATGTCAGCACCAAATTAATTTGGAGCCTGATGCTAAACCAGTTGTTGATCATCAACAACGGTTAATTCCTAAGATGACATAAGTGGCAGGAAATGAAATACTAAAGCTTCTGGAGGCAGGTATAGTTTATCCTATTGCAGATAGTAAGTGGGTGAGGGAGTCCTGGATTAAGGGGTCCTCGGACGGCCGGACTATGTAGCATGGGACGGACTGTTGGGCCGCGGTGATTACCTCCCCGCCATCAAATACCTCCCAGTAAAATTAAAGGGGCCAGCATGGCACTGGCTGAACAGCCTCCCTGAGAACTCCATCGGTAGCTGGGAAGACTTGGAAGATGCATTCCGTGATAACTTCCAAGGTACATATGTTCGGCTTCCGGACGCTGATGACCTAAGTCACATCATCCAGCAGCCCGAGGAGTCTGCCAGGGAGCTCTGGACGAGGTTCTTAATCAAAAAGAACCAAATTGTCGATTGTCCAGACGCTGAAGCCCTCGTGACCTTTAAACATAGCGTCCGAGATGAGTGGCTCGCCCGCCACCTCGGTCAAGAAAAACCAAGATCCGTGGCTGCCCTTACCACTCTGATGACCCATTTTTGCACGGGAGAAGACATGTGGCTTGCTCGTAGAAGCAACAACATCGATGATCCGGGTACTACTGAAGTTCGAGATGGCAATGACAAACCACGACACAATAAACACAAGCGTCGCAATAACAATGAAGGAAGGCAAGACATGTCGGTTAACGCCGGATTCAGTGGTTCCAAACCCGGTCAACGAAAAGGCCATTCAAGGCAAACAGAGACGGACCATCCAATTTAGACAATATACTGGATCAGCCCTTCCAGATTCATGGCACTCCCGTTAAACCAGCCAATCACACCAACAGGAGCTGTTGGGTTTTTATACTAGTCGGCAAGCTTAATGCCGAACATAAGGTGAAGGGGTCGCCCAGTGACAACAATGACGAAGAGACTCACCAACCAAACATCGGGGGTCAGAATCAATTCCCCCCGAAGTAAAGACAGTAAACATGGTATACGTGACGCACATCCCTACAGGGGACTGCAAGCACACACTATGGGACGCCGGCGTCATAGAGCCAGCCGCCCCAAAATTAAGCCAATGGGCGGCTCGCCCGATCACTTTGGATCGCAAGGACCACCCAGCCAGTATCCTTCATGAAGGTCTGGCAGCTCTCATCCTCGATCCAATTATCAATGGGTTCCATCTCATGAAAGTCCTTCTGGACAACGGCAGTAGCCTTAATCTACTATACCAAGACACTGTCCGCAAAATGGGCATTGATACTTTAAGAATCAGGCCCACCACAACTACCTTCAAGGGAACAATATCAGGCATAGAAGCTCACTGCACAGGCTCGATTACATTGGAAGTCATTTTCGGCTCGCTGAACAACTTTTGAAGCGAAGGCTTGACCTTCGATATTGTCCTGCTCCGCAGTAGCTGCCATGCACTACTCGGGCATACCGCTTTTGCTCGCTTTAATGCGGTCCCACATTACACCTATCTCCAACTTAAGATGCCCGGTCCACGCGGCACCATCACGATAAATGGAAGTATGAAATGCTCCCTCCGTATAGAGGAGCATACTATGGCTACTGATGCCGAAGTATAAAGTGGCCTTATCTAGCCGGACATTTCGTTAGCCATCAAGCCGCCGGTCTCCATTAGACAGGACCAATCAATCTTAGAGCTGGATTAGCAGTTCGGCCTCCGCCGTCCTCCCCATATAGCCATGAAGTCTATCCCGCAAACATAATTATACACTTAAAATACACTGGTCACCGGCGGAGGCACAATGCGGACGGACCTATAACACTATCCGCACTCTCATAGTCTTTTTCTTTTTCTAACCATTTTTTATCTTTTACCACAGGTGACTATATTTGCTAAGAAGTCCTTTAACCAAGGCAAGGTAGCGCAGACGTGCGACAGGAGGTCCAAATGTTTTTTGTAGACCGCGCTATTTATTCCAAACTTGTAAAGTGCATTTTTTCTCAGCTTTTGACCCTCGGCATGTCAAATAAGCCTTGGTAGTTGCGTTATAATCTATAAAGATCGCACTTGACGTATCATTCAGATGCTAGTCAACATAACCCGTATTCAGTATTCGCTTTTCTCAAAGAAATGAATTTTGCTTCTGTGGTTATTTCACGCACGCACCTCGGCATATATTGCCAGGGGCTCGATATGGCAACATATGAGTTGCCGACAAGTCCAAACAGCTTTATAGCACACTTTGGCGTCACGAGTTTGGCCTTATATGCATCAACTCCGAATCATGTCTTTGGTCAATACTTGGGTAGCTCGGGTCCTGTGCTTACTACCCTATGTTCCGCTCTATCAGCTAGGGTAGTAAAGGGAGAACTACTGCGATTGTGTTCTGGTTTGTCCGGATGAGCACCTCAATAGAGAAAGCCGAAAACTGACTATCATGATGCGACGAGAGCTGGTCAACCACTCGATGACTCACCAGAATCTTTGCGATTCCTTCTGTATTACACAAAGGACCGTTCTTGTGGTCACGTATGTAAACGCACCATATTCGGATAACCGCATACATACCAGGGGCTATATCATAGACCCACCGTCAAACTCCTATGGCTAAGTGAAAGTGTTAAAGCCCTATAGTCCGATTGCCTAGTTCACCACATTGACACCTCCTTAATGGACCAAGACGTTGGATCAAGAGTGACCAAGTGCTTTTCTGAACACCCCCGTGTTATATGCGAGGGGGTAGAAGCCGACGACTAGTAAACTTTCAGATTATACAAAAAATGGCCGCACAGGAGGCACCAAAAACTTTTTAGGCAAAAGTATAAAAAGCATAGCCCTAATATATCATAATATTGTTTTTACAAGTTTGGTACATTTCACTCGAACATAATATCTTTCGAGCACTGACCCTCTATCAGGCGGGCTCCCTCTAGGACATCCTCAAAATAATGCTCCGGTGTGTGATGGTCCTTGCCATTGGGTGGACTTTTCGCTGCAATATCGGTGGCCTTCATCTTCGCCCAGTACGTCTTGACGCGGGCAAAGGCCATCTGCGCACCTTCTATGCATGTTGACCGCTTAACGGCGTCGATACGCGACACACATCAACAAGTGGCTGCACCAAACCAAAATAACTGTTCAGAATTGGCTCAGTCGGCCACAGCCAGACCACGACGTCCTTCATGGCAGATCCGGATATCTTGTGGAGCTCGGCCCACTGGGCCATCTGTTTGTTCAGCAACATCAGACGCTTTGGCATGCTGAATTGCGACCAGAAAAGCTTTTCCGTTGCATGTCCTTCTTGCGCTTGGAAAAACTGTGTCGCATCAGAGACACTCTTCGGCAAGTCCAAAAATGCGTCTAGAGAACTCCACATTTGATTAAGCGGGGCATATTTCGGATCGCCGAATTTAGTTTGTAATAAGAAGGGCTTACCAGCCGCGATCTCCCCAGCTTGTCGGATCTCCTCCCGAGCCGCTCTAGACTTGGACTGTGCTTCCCTCACCTCTTGTAAGGCCTTGTAAAGATCGGCCACTCTGGTTTTGTTATCTTTCTCGAGAAATTCGCATCGGCTAGTGGCATTCTTTAGCTCAAGCGCCATAGTAGATATTCTCTCCTCGCACTGGCACCGAGCAGCCTGTTCAGCCTTTAATTCAGCAGCTGCCTTTTCGGCAGCCGCATTACTCATCCTGGCTTGCTCCTTGGCCTGGGCAAGCTCAGCCCGAAGGGTCTCAACTACGGCGGCACTATCTGCAATTATGCATATCTCAGTATACAATTCTCAACGGCATTCTCATATTATAGTACTAGCATATACTGACTGCCCCAAAGACATACCTTGCGCCTCGTCGAGCCGCCTGTTAATAAGCGTGATGTCATCATCCGCCACATCAAGTTTCTGCTTCAGATCTGCAACCTCTGTAGCTTGGGCAGTTACCAGGGATGTAACAGCCTGTGTTCCAATTAGTCAGATTATTTCCTGGGCATATCTTTCTTGATCCTTTGATCGCCTCCCTTTGGACGCCAACCAGAGTCTCAGGGGCTACTATCTATACACATGCACATTTTGCGTTTATAGCACAATTGAAAATATTACATTACGTACCTCGAAGCCTCTTAGCAGGCCCGTAAAGGCTTCATTCAATCTGCTTTTCCCGGACAGAACCCTCTCAACCACCGTACCCATCAAGGTACGATGTTCATCTGAGATGGGCGCATGCCACAATATGTCCATCAATGTATCCGGCGCCTCCGGATCCTTGGAAGTAGCTGTAGGGGTACAGACTCCCTTCAAAGGAATATGTTTACTCGACCTTAGAGTCGTCTCTGGCTGTAAATCGGATAGTCCGAGGCCTTTATTGTTGGTCCCCATAGGGGCCACACACCCCGGGCCCTCGACGGCCGAAGTGTCACCTTCGAGCCTAGTCTTCATTGTCCCTCGCACCACTTGTTGATCGGGCGAGATCCTCCGGGACGACACCTCGGGGTTGTCTGCCCCATTGGGCAGGGAGATCTGTGGAAGCGTCTCGCTCTTCATCATCTCTGTAAGAAGATCCCTCGAGGAGGAGGACCGTTGAGGAAGGCTGCATGCCAGACTGCAAACATATATTTTAAATATTACCCTTGCAACCAGGAAAGAATGGGATATGTTTAAGACACCCTTGTTCACTTACTATTCAGCTAAGGGCTTGTCCTTATGGAGGAACTGCGTGACAACATCGCCTCCCGAACTAGAACCCCCTGACAGGGATATCTTCCCTCGCTTAGAAGCCTTTATCTTAAAGTCTTCGGAGGCGGTCCTCTTCTTCCCATGGGGAGAAGGGATGTCAATTTCTCCTTCACCTTTATCTTCGGAAGAGGGAGTTCTAATCTTCCCGGACGAGGTGCCTGGCGTACCTCTAGAATGGGGGCCACCCTGGGCCTTCTTGCTCTCCTCCTTGTCTTCCTTCGTCGGCACTTGATATGGTGGCGGAACCAACATCCTTGTTAACACCGGATCAGCTGAGTCTTCGGGAAGAGGGGCCAGACACCTAATTCTCTCTGCATTCTTTATCCAGGCCTGACCGAGTATGGTTTTCTCAGTATATTGTTATGAGAAATTTAACTAAGCTGTGTTCAGGAGTCGAGTGCTTACCGAGGTGTCGTGATGGTTGCAGTCAAGATTGATGTCCTCTGTAGTATCTGGACACTGTTTTCGTGTCCCAAAGAATAATTCCCACATTCCTCTGAGCGTCGTGCCGACGAAGTGCTGAAGGGTTCGTGGTCTGATAACCCACAAATATAGGGGATCGCAACAGCTTTCGAGGGTAGAGTATTCAACCCAAATTTATTGATTCGACACAAGGGGAGCCAAAGAATATTCTTAAGTATTAGCAGTTGAGTTGTCAATTCAACCACACCTGGATAACTTAGTATGTGCAGCAAAGTATTTAGTAGAAAAGTAGTATGATAGTAATGGTAAAAGTGGCAAAACTAAAGATAATAGTTTTGTAAAGATTGTAACGGTGGCAACGGAAAAGTAAATAAGCAAAGCACAATATGTGAAAAGCTCGTAGACATTGGATCAGTGATGGATAATTATGTCGGATGCGATTCCTCATGTAATAACTATAACATAGGGTGACATAGAACTAGCTCCAATCCATCAATGTAATGTAGGCATGTATTCCGAATATAGTCATACGTGCTTAGGGAAAAGAACTTGCATGACATCTTTTGTCCTACCCTCCCGTGGCAGCGGGGTCCTAGTGGAAACTAAGGGATATTAAGGCCTCCTTTTAATAGAGAACCAGACCAAAGCATTAACACATAGTGAATACATGAACTCCTCAAACTACGGTCATCACCGAGAAGTATCCCGATTATTGTCACTTTGGGGTTGTCAGATCATAACACCTAATAGGTGACTGATGACCCACAAGTATAGGGGATCTATCGTAGTCCTTTCCATAAGTAACAGTATCGAACCCAACGAGGAGCAGAAGGAAATGATAAGCGGTTTTCAGTAAGGTTTTCTCTGCAAGCACCGAAATAGTAGGTCATAGATAGTTTCGTGATAAGATAAATAGTAACAAGCAAAAAGTAAATAAAGTAAATAAAGTGCAGCAAGGTGGCCCAATCCTTTATGTAGCAAAGAATAAGCCAGGACAAATTCTAATAATGAAGAAAGAGCTCCCGAGGACACATTGGGAATTATCGTCAAGCTAGTTTTCATCACGATCGTAAGATTCGCGTTCGGTACTTTGATAATTTGATATGTGGGTGGACCGACACTTGGGTACTTCCCTAACATGGACAAGCATCCCACTTATGATTAACCCCTATTGCAAGCATCCGCAACTACAAAAAGGAGTATTAAGGTAAACCTAACCACAACATTAAACATATGGGTCCATATCAACCCCTAACGAAGCAACGCATAAACTAGGGTTTAAGCTTCTGTCACTCTAGCAACCCATCATCTACTTATTACTTCCCTATGCCTTCCTCTAGGCCCAAATAATGGCGAAGTGTCATGTAGTCGATGTTCACATAACACCACTAGAGGAAAGACAACATACATCTCATCAAAATATTGAACGAATACCAAATTCACATGACTACTAATAGCAAGACTTCACCCATGTCCTCAGGAACAAACGTAACTACTCACAAAGCATATTCATGTTCATAATCAGAGGAGTAATAATATGCATAAAGGATCTGAACATATGATCTTCCACCAAGTAAACCAAATAGCATCAACTACAAGGAGTAATCAACACTACTAGCAACCCACAGGTACCAATTTGTGGTTTTGATACAAGATTGGATACAAGAGATGAACTAGGGTTTTGAGAGGAGATGGTGCTGGTGAAGATGTTGATGGAGATTGATCCCCTCCTGATGAGAGGATCGTTGGTGATGACGTTGGTGATGATTTCCCCCACCCCGAGGGAAGTGTCCCGGGCAGAACAGCTCCACCAGAGCCCTAGATTGATTCCGCCAAGGTTCCGCCTCGTGGCAGCGGAGTTTCATCCCGTAAGCTTGCCCACGATTTTTTCCAGTGTAAAAGTGATGATATAGCAGAAGATGGACGCCGGAGGCCCACCAGGGGGCCCAGGAGATAGGGGGTCGCGCCCTAGGGGGGGGGGCGCCCCCCTGTCTCCTAGACAGGGTGTGGGCCCCCTGGCCTATTTCTTTCGCTCATAAATTCTTATTAATTCTAAAAAATTGTTTCATGGAGTCTCAAGACTTTTGGAGTTGTGCAGAATAGGTTTCCAATGTTTGCTCCTTTTCCAGCCAGAATTCCAGCTGCCAGCATTCCCCCTCTTCATGGTAAACCTTGTAAAATAAGAGAGAATAGCGATAAATATTGAGATATAATGTGTAATAACAGCCCATAATGCAATAAATATTGATATAAAAGCATGATGCAAAATGGACGTATCAACTCCCCCAAGCTTAGACCTCGCTTGTCCTGAAGCGGAAGCCGAAATCGAAAAATATGTCCACATGTTTAGAGATAGAGGTGTCGATAAAAATAAAATTTGGACATGAGGGCATCATGATCATTCTAATAACAACAACATATATGGATTTTGTCATATGATTTCCTATGTTCAAGTAATAAGCAATTCACAATGTCAAGTATGGTTCAAAAACTTCATTAGGAACTAACAAACTATAATCTCAGTCATTGAAGCAATTGCAATTTATCACAACATCGGAAAGAGTCAATAATAGAGCTTTTCAGCAAGCTCACATACTCAACTATCTCGTAGTCTCCTATAATTGTTAACACTCACGCAATACTTGTGGTTATAGAGTTTCAGCCGACACTGAGAAAGATAGGGGCTTATTGTGTTGCCTCCCAACGTATTCACCTTTAGGTGATGTCAACAATAATAGTCTATGCCAACTTACATCCAATTGGATATATGTATCACGATCTTTCAAACACGAGGAGCTTGCCAAAGGATAAACTGAAAAAGGGAAAGGTGAGGATCACCTTGACTCAAGCGAAAAGTAAAAACATAAAGTAAAAGATAGGCCCTTTGCAGAGGGAAGCAGAGGTTGTCATGCGCGTTTAGGGTTAATGCATAAAATCTTAGTGTAAAAGAACGTCACTTTATATTGCCCCTTGTATGTGGACCTTTATTATGCAGTCCGTCGCTTTTATTACCTCCACAACAAGTTCATACAAAGTTTATTTTCTCTGCACTAATAAGTCATACATATTTAGAGAGCAATTTTTATTGCTTACACCGATGACAACTTACTTGAAGGATCTTACTCAATCCATAGGTAGGTATGGCGGACTCTCATGGCAAAACTGGGTTTAGGGATATTTGGAAGCACAAGTAGTATCTCTACTTAGTGCAAGGAATTTGGCTAGCATGAGGGGGAAAGGCAAGCTCAACATGTCTGGAAGGTCAATGACAATATACTTTAACTAAGATGTCGGAAAACATAAACCATTATGTTGTCTTCCTTGTCCAACGTCAACTCAGCATGTCATACTTAATGAGTGCTTCATAATCATAAAAGATGTCCAAGATAATATATTTATATGTGAACCCCTCTTTCCTTACCACTTCCTATTAATTGCAACGATGACCAAGGCTACGTTCATCAACTCTCAACAATTTTTATGCCTCATACTTTCTATGTGTGAAGTTATCACTATCCATAAGATCAATATGAACTCTTTTGTTCTTTCTAATTTCTCAAGATCATAGCAACAAAGCAAAGCCCTTGACTCAACAGTAATCTTTATTATAGATAGCACACCGACTCGATTACATAAAGAGATCACAAAGCAAAACTGAAAACTACTTGATATCAAAAACTTCAAACTACTAGATCAAGATACTACTAAAAGGATCGAACTAAATAAAGCGGTAAAGATAGGAGTGTGATGGTGATATGATACCGGGGCACCTCCCCAAAGCTTGGCAGTTGCCAAGGGGAGTGCCCATACCCATGTGATTATTTATTCGGAGGTGGTGAAGTAGGAGTTGTTGCATTTTTCTTCTCTAGCTTGCGTCTGAGGCTAAAATTTTCCTCCCTCAGATCCTCATTCTCGAGCTCAAGTTTCATTATCTTTTTGCATAGTGCTGCCTTGCTGTCCTGCAAAAAACATGGTGGGATGGATTGAACCTTAGGGAGGCTTGACTTCTTGAACTCCACACGCATATCACCAGGTTGAGGTAGTGGATCGTCCTCTTCATCGGAGCTTGCCTCCTCCTTCCTCTTTGGATCATAGTCTTCTTCTTCCTCTGTGGTCCAGCCATATTGTTACACATCCCCATATACTTTTGGGTTTGCGAGATAATCAGCCATGTAGCTCTCTCCCTCCGAATCTTGGGACGACATCTTGTTCCAAATCTGTAACAGGAACAACTCAAAATGAAAACAAAGGATATTTGCATGATACGGTGGTCAAAACCTTCGGGAGTATATATAATGAATTTTTACCGACCAAAATACGTAACATACAAGAAAACAGAGCCCGGGAGGCACGCGAGGTGCCCACGAGACAGGGGGGCACGCCCTACAGGGGGGGGCTCCTCTCTCATGGGAGCATCGTGTCCCTTTCGGACTACTTCTTTCTTCCTAAAATTCTTAAATAATCCAAAACTGGTAAAAATTGCCATTAGAGTTGTTTTGGAGTCGGTTTACTTACCGTACCACGTACCTATGCCTTTTTAGAGTCTCGAACATTCTGGAAAGTGTCTCTTATGTATTCCTCAGGGGTTATGGTTTCAATAATATTAGTTTCAACATTGATAGGATTACCTGAAATATAATGTTTAATTCTTTGACCATTTACCACCCTTGGATTTGTGCCTTCGAAGTTGTTGATTTTTGCAGCACCAGAACGATAGACCTCCTCGATAATGTAGGGACCTTCCCATTTTGAGAGAATTTTTCCTGCAAAAAATCTTAAATGAAAGTTGAATAATAACACATAATCTCCTACGTTAAACTCACGCTTTTGTATCCTCTTATCATGCCAATGTTTGAATTTTTCTTTGAAAAGCTTGGCATTCTCATATGCTTGGGTTCTCCATTCATCAAGTGAGCTAATATCAAATATCCTTTTCTCACCGGCAAGTTTGAAGTCATAATTGAGCTCTTTAATAGCCCAATATGCTTTATGTTCAAGTTCAAGAGGTAAATGACATGCTTTTCCATAAACCATCTTAAATGGAGACATACCCATAGGATTTTTGTATGCAGTTCTATAGGCCCATAATGCATCATCAAGTTTTTTGGACCAATTCTTTCTAGATCTATTCACAGTCTTTTGCAAAATTAATTTGAGCTCTCTATTGCTCAACTCTACTTGACCACTAGACTGCGGGTGATAAGGAGATGCGATTCTATGATTGACATCATACTTAGCAAGCATCTTACGGAAAGCACCATGAATAAAGTGTGAACCACCATCAGTCATAAGATATCTAGGGACTCCAAACCTCGGAAAAATAACTTCTTTAAGCATTTTAATAGAAGTGTTATGATCAGCACTACTAGTTGGAATAGCTTCTACCCACTTAGTAACGTAATCAACAGCAACTAAAATATGTGTATAACCATTGGAGGCAGGAAAAGGTCCCATATAATCAAAGCCCCAAACATCAAACGGTTCAATAACAAGAGAATAATTCATAGGCATTTCTTGACGTCTACTAATGTTACCTATTCTTTGACATTCATCACAAGATAGGACAAACTTACGAGCATCTTTGAAAAGAGTAGGCCAATAAAAACCAGATTGTAGTACCTTGTGTGCAGTTCTATCTCCAGCGTGGTGTCCTCCATAGGATTCAGAGTGACACTTGCGTAGGATTTGTTCCTGTTCATGCTCAGGCACACAACGTCTAATAATACCATCTACTCCTTCTTTATAAAGGTGTGGATCATCCCAGAAGTAATGTCTTAAATCATAAAAGAACTTTTTCTTTTGCTGGTATGTGAAACTAGGCGGTATATATTTAGCAACAATGTAATTAGCATAATCAGCATACCAAGGAGCAGTACGAGAAGCATTGACAACCGCTAATTGTTCATCAGGAAAACTATCATTAATAGGCAGTGGGTCATCAAGAACATTCTCTAACCTAGACAAGTTGTCTGCAACGGGGTTCTCAGCTCCCTTTCTATCAATAATATGCAAGTCAAATTCTTGGAGCAAGAGAACCCATCTAATGAGTCTAGGCTTAGCATCTTTCTTTTCCATAAGATATTTAATAGCAGCATGATCAGTGTGAATAGTAACTTTGGAATCAACAATATAAGGTCTAAACTTATCACATGCAAACACAACTGCTAAGAACTCTTTTTCAGTAGTAGCATAATTTCTCTGGGCAGTATCAAGAGTCTTACTAGCATACTGGATAACATTCAATTTCTTATCGACTCTTTGCCCTAAAACAGCACCTACAGCATAATCACTAGCATCGCACATAATTTCAAAAGGTAAATTCCAATCAGGTGGCTGAACAATAGGTGCAGTGATCAAAGCTTTCTTAAGTGTTTCAAATGCTTCTACACAATCATCATCAAAGACAAAAGGAATATCTTTTTGCAATAAATTAGTCAGAGGCCTAGAGATTTTAGAAAAGTCCTTAATGAACCTCCTATAAAAGCCGGCATGACCAAGGAAACTTCTTATACCTTTTATGTCCTTGGGACATGGCATCTTTTCAATAGCATCAACTTTGGCTTTATCAACTTCAATACCTCTCTCGGAGATCTTGTGCCCCAAGACAATGCCTTCATTAACCATAAAGTGACACTTTTCCCAATTCAGGACGAGACTAGTGTCTTCGCATCTCTGCAAAACTCGATCAAGGTTGCTCAAACAATCATCAAAAGAGGATCCATAGACGAAGAAGCCATTCATGAATACCTCACAAATCTTTTCACAAAAATCAGAAAATATAGCCATCATGCATCTTTGAAAGGTAGCAGGTGCATTACATAAACCAAAAGGCATACGTCTATAAGCAAAAGTACCAAAAGGGCAAGTAAAAGTAGTTTTAGATTGATCCTTCGCTGATACAGGTATCTGAGAGAAGCCAGAATAACCATCTAGAAAGCAAAAATGTGTGTGTTTGGATAGCCTTTCGAGCATTTGATCAATAAAAGGTAAAGGTTAATGATCTTTCTTAGTAGCTTTATTTAACTTACGGAAATCAATTAGCATCCTATAGCCTGAAATAATTCTTTGCGGGGTCAATTCATCTTTATCATTAGGAACAACGGTAATACCTCCCTTTTTAGGGACACAGTGGACAGGGCTTACCCATTCACTATCAGCAACGGGACAAATAATACCTGCCTCAAGGAGCTTTAGTATCTCCTTTCTTACCACTTCCTTCATTTTGGGATTTAATTGTCTTTGAGGATCTCTAACTGGTTTGGCATCTTTCTCCACTAAAATTTTGTGTTGACATAATGTGGGACTAATGCCCTTAAGATCATCCAGAGTATATCCAATAGCAGCTTCGTGCTTCTTCAGAGTTTTCAATAATCTTTCTTCTTCTTTCTCTGAAAGGTTAGCACTAATAATAACGGGATATATTTCTTTTTCATCAAGATAAGCATACTTAAGATTATCAGGTAATGGTTTGAGTTCAAACACGGGATCACCCTTGGGTGGAGGGGGATCCCCAAGAATTTCAACGGGAAGGTTATGTTTCAGCATAGGTTCTTGTTTAAGGAACACTTCATCTATTTCTTCCTTTTCCTTCATAAACATATCGTTTTCATGGTCTAGCAAATATTGTTCTAACGGATTAGTCGGAGGAACAACAATGGAAGCAAGACCAATAATTTCATCCTTACTAGGTGGTTCCCTTTCACGAGGTTGTCTACTAAACTTGGCAAGATTAAACTCATGAGACATACCATCGATGCCAACAGTGACGACCTTCCTTTTACAATTAATCTTAGCACTAGTAGTATTCAAGAAGGGTCTACCAAAAATAATGGGACAAAAATCATCTTGTGGGGAAGCAAGAACAAGAAAATCAGCAGGGTATTTAACCTTCCCGCACAAAACTTCAACATCTCTAACAATCCCAATGGGTTTAATGGTATCCCTATTAGCAAGCTTAATAGTAACGTCAATGTCTTCTAATTCGACCGGTGCAATATCGTGCATAATTTCTTTATAAAGATCATAAGGTATCGCACTAGCACTAGCACCCATATCAGATAAACCATGATAACAATGATCTCCTATTTTAACAGAAATAACAGGCGTGCCTACAACAGGTCTACGTGTCTTAGTATCGGGTCTAGTAATATTAGCAGTTTCACCCAAGAAAGAGATAACATGCCCATCTAAGTCCTCATCCAAGAGATCTTTAATCATAGCAATACCAGGTTCAACATTAATTTGCTCAGGAGGTGTATAAGTCCTAGTATTACTCTTATGAACAACAGTCGAAGCTTTAGCATGATCTTTTATCCTAACAGGAAAAGGAGGTTTTTCGACATAAGCAGTAGGAATAATAGGATCACTATATGTAATAGTCTTTTCTTCGACTGTAACAGGTGCAACTACTTTCACTTCAACATGAGGATTATATTTAAACCACTTCTCTTTAGGGAGATCAACGTGAGTAGCAAAAGTTTCACAAAAAGTAGCTACTATCTCAGAGTCAAGTCCATACTTAGAGCTAAATCCACGGAAAGCATCGGTATCCATAAAAGATTTAACACAATCGAACTTAGGTGTCATACCTGACTCCTTACCATCGTCGGAACCCCAATCTTCAGAGTTGCGTTTAATTCTTTCCAATAAGTCCCATTTGAAATCAATAGTCTTCAGCATATAGGAACCAGCACAGGAAGTATCGAGCAAGTTGCGATTATCAAGAGAAAGCCGAGCATAAAAATTCTGAATAATCATTTCCCGAGAGAGCTCATGATTGGGGCATGAATACAACATTGACTTAAGCCTCCCCCAAGCTTGAGCGATGCTTTCTCCTTCGCGAGGCCAGAAATTATATATGTAATTACGATCACGATGAACAAGATGCATAGGATAGAACTTCTGGTGAAATTCCAACTTCAATCGCTTATAATTCCAATATCTCGTATCATCACATAGCCTATACCATGTCATTGCATCTCCCTTCAAAGATAAAGGGAAGACCTTCCTTTTGACAACATCATCGGGAATACCTGCAAGCTTAAATAATCCACAAACTTCATCCACAAAGATAAGGTGTAAATCGGGATGCAATGTTCCGTCTCCTGCAAAAGGATTAGCTAGCAGTTTTTCTATCATACCCGAAGGAATCTCAAAGTGAATATTTTCATAAAGTTCAGTAGGTTGAGGAGCATCTCTTTGCTCTTCTGGTTGGGGTGAAGATACCCCAAACAAGCCCCTCAAAGGATTAGTTTCCATAGTGACAAGTAACAGAAAATTTCAGCACACTATATAAATGTTTCCTTACCAAGTTCCACTCACCAAGAGCGCTACGCTCCCCGGCAACGGCGCCAGAAAAGAGTCTTGATGACCCACAAGTATAGGGGATCTATCGTAGTCCTTTCGATAAGTAAGAGTGTCGAACCCAACGAGGAGCAGAAGGAAATGATAAGCGGTTTTCAGTAAGGTTTTCTCTGCAAGCACTGAAATAGTAGGTGATAGATAGTTTTGTGATAAGATAAATAGTAACGAGCAAAAAGTAAATAAAGTAAATAAAGTGCAGCAAGGTGGCCCAATCCTTTATGTAGCAAAGGATAAGCCTGGACAAATTCTAATAATGAAGAAGGAGCTCCCGAGGACACATTGGGAATTATCGTCAAGCTAGTTTTCATCACGTTCGTAAGATTCGCGTTCGGTACTTTGATAATTTGATATGTGGGTGGACCGACACTTGGGTACTGCCCTAACATGGACAAGCATCCCACTTATGATTAACCCCTATTGCAAGCATCCGCAACTACAAAAAGGAGTATTAAGGTAAACCTAACCACAACATTAAACATATGGGTCCATATCAACCCCTAACGAAGCAACGCATAAACTAGGGTTTAAGCTTTTGTCACTCTAGCAACCCATCATCTACTTATTACTTCCCTATGCCTTCCTCTAGGCTCAAATAATGGTGAAGTGTCATGTAGTCGACGTTCACATAACACCACTAGAGGAAAACAACATACATCTCATCAAAATATTGAACGAATACCAAATTCACATGACTACTAATAGCAAGACTTCACCCATGTCCTCAGGAACAAACGTAACTACTCAGGAAGCATATTCATGTTCATAATCAGAGGAGTAATAATATGCATAAAGGATCTGAACATATGATCTTCCACTAAGTAAACCAAATAGCATCAACTACAAGGAGTAATCAACAGTACTAGCAACCCACGGGTACCAATTTGTGGTTTTGATACAAGATTGGATACAAGAGATGAACTAGGGTTTTGAGAGGAGATGGTGCTGGTGAAGATGTTGATGGAGATTGACCCCCTCCCAATGAGAGGATCGTTGGTGATAATTTCCCCCTCCCGGAGGGAAGTGTCCCCGGAGAACAGCTCCGCCAGAGCCCTAGATTGATTCCGCCAAGGTTCCGCCTCGTGGCGGCGGAGTTTCGTCCCGTAAGCTTGCCCATGATTTTTTCCAAGGTAAAAGTGATGATATAGCAGAAGATGGACGCCGGAGGCCCGCCAGGGGGCCCAGGAGATAGGAGGTCGCGTCCTAGGGTGGGGGGGGGCGCCCCCTGTCTCCTGGACAGGGTGTGGACCCCATGGTCTATTTCTTTCTCTCATAAATTTTTATTAATTCCAAAAAGTTGTTTCGTGGAGTCTCAGGAGTTTTGGAGTTGTGCAGAATAGGTTTGCAACGTTTGCTCCTTTTCCAGCCAGAATTCCAGCTGCCGGCATTCCGCCTCTTCATGGTAAACCTAGTAAAATAAGAGAGAATAGCCATAAGTATTGAGATATAATGTGTAATAACAGCCCATAATGCAATAAATATTGATATAAAAGCATGATGCAAAATGGACGTATCAGTGACTATAGACTTGCAAGATAGGATCAAGAACTCACATATATTCATGAAAACATAATAGGTTCAGATCTGAAATCATGGCACTCGGGCCCTAGTGACAAGCATTAAGCATAGAAAAGTCATAGCAACATCAATCTCAGAACATAGTGGATACTAGGGATCAAACCCTAACAAAACTAACTTGATTACATGGTAAATCTCATCCAACCCATTACCATCCAACAAGCCTACGATGGAATTACTCACGCACGGTGGTGATCATCATGAAATTGGTGTGGAGGATGGTTGATGATGACGACAACAACGAATCCCCCTTTCCGGAGCCCCAACGGATTCCAGATCAGCCCCCCGAGAGAGATTAGGGCTTGGCAGCGGCTCCGTATCGTAAAACGCGATGAAACTTTCTCTCTGATTTTTTTCTCCGCGAAACAGAATATATAGAGTTGGAGTTGAGGTCGGTGGAGCATTAGGGGGCCCACGAGACAGGGGGGCACGCCCAGGGGGAGGGGGCGCGCCCCCCACCCTCGTGGACAGGGTATGGGCCCCCTGGCCTTGATTCTTTCACCAATATTTTTTATATTTTCCAAAAGTTATCTCCGTGGATTTTCAGGTCATTCCGAGAACTTTTGTTTTCTGCACAATAAACAACACCATGACAGTTCTGCTGAAAACAGCGTCAGTCCGGGTTAGTTTCATTCAAATCATGCAAGTTAGAGTCCAAAACAAGGGCAAAAGTGTTTGGAAAAGTAGATACATTGGAGACGTATCAACTCCCCCAAGCTTAAACCTCTGCTTGACCTCAAGCAATTCAGTTGATAAACTGAAAGTGATAAAGAAATTTTTTTACAAACTCTGTTTGCTCTTGTTGCTGTAAATATGTAAAGCTAACATTCAAGTTTTCAGCAAATTATGAACTAACCATATTCACAATAACACTTAGGGCTCATGTTTACTCATATCAATGGCATAATCAACTAGCGAGCAATAATAATAAAACTCGGATGACAACACTTACTCAAAACAATCATAATATGATATAACAAGATGGTATCACGCTAGCCCTTTCTGAGACCGCAAAACATAAATGCAGAGCACCTTTAAAGATCAAGGACTGACTGAACATTGTAATTCATGGTAAAAGAGATCTAGTCAAGTCATACCCAATATAAACTAATAGTAATACATGCAAACGACAGCGTGCTCTCGAGCGGGTGCTTTTTAATAAGAAGGTGATGACTCAACATAAAATTAAATAGATAAGCCCTTCGCAGAGGGAAGCATGGATTTGTAGAGGTGCCAGAGCTCGATTTTAAAATAGAGATGAATAACATTTTGAGCGGCACACTTTCATTGTCAACGCAACAACTATGAGATGGCAATATCTTCCATGCTACATACATTATAGGCAGTTCCCAAACAGAATGGTAAAAGTTTATACTCCCCCACCACCAACAAGCATCAATCCATGGCTTGCTCGAAACAACGAGTGCCTCCAACTAGCAACAACCCTGGGGGAGTTTTGTTTAGTTATTTTGATTTGCTTTGATATTTTTGATCATGGGACTAGGCATCCCAGTTACCAGCCATTTTCTCGTGAATAAGGAGTGGAGTCCACTCCTCTTGAGAATAACCCACCTAGCATGGAAGATACAGACAACCCTAGTTGAAACATGAGCTGCTCGAGCATACAAAACAGAATTTCATTTGAAGGTTTGGAGTTTGGCACAGACAAATTTACTTGAAACGGCAAGTAGATACCGCATATAGGAAGGTATGGTGGACTCATATGGAACAACTTTGGGGTTTATGGAATTTGGATGCACAAGCAGTATTCCCGCTTAGTACAGGTGAAGGCTAGCAAAAGACTGGGAAGCGACCAACTGAGAGAGCGACAACAGTCATGAACATGCATTAAAATTAATTTATACCAAGTGCAAGCATGAGGATATAATCCACCATGAACATAAATATCGTGAAGGCTACGTTGATTTGTTTTCAACTCCATGCGTGAACATGTGCCAAGTCAAGTCACTCGAATCATTCAAAGGATGATACCATCCCATCATACCACATCATAATCATTTTAATAGCATATTGGCACGCAAGGTAAACCATTATAAACTCATAGCTAATTAAGCATGCAAAGCAACTATAATCTCTAAATGTCATTGCAAATATGTTTACTTCATAATAAGCTGAATCAGGAACGATGAACTCGTCATATTTACAAAAACAAAAGAGTTCGAGTTCATACCAGCTTCTCTCATCTCAATCAGTCCATCATATATCATTATTATTGCCTTTCACTTGCACGACCGAACGGTGTGTATAATAATAATAGTGCACGTGCATTGGACTAAGCTGGAATATGCAAGCATTCAATTCAAGAGAGAAGACAAGGTAATATGGGCTCTAAGTTAAATCAACAATCATGCATATGAGAGCCACTAAACATTTTCAATATGGTCTTCTACTCTTGACCCCCAAAGGAAAGAAAAGAAAATAAAACTATTTACACGGGAAAGCTCCCAACAAGCAAAAGAAGAACGAGAAATCTTTTTGGGTTTTCTTTTTAATTACTCTTACAAGTATGGAAATTAAACTAACTGTTTTTTTGGTTTTCTTAAGGCTTATCAAACACACAAGAAGAAAGCTAGAAAAAGAAATTTAAACTAGCATGGATAATACAATCAAAGAGTATGAGCACCGACAACTAGAATAGTGTGTGTGAACATGAATGTAAAGTCGCTGAGAAATATGTACTCCCCCAAGCTTAGGCTTTTGGCCTAAGTTGGTCTAATGCCAAGGATAGCCTGGATGATATCCGGAGTTATAACTGGGATCATACTGAGATGCAGCAGCCAATGCGTCTTGAGCTGCGGCATGTTGACGAGCTGCCTCCGCTCTCCCCTCGTGTTCGGCTGCCTCCTCCCTGGTAACAACCTATCTTTGTTTTGCCTGATAATCAAAAAGGGAAGGAGCTGGGAGAGTAACATGGATAGCGCGACGTTTGTCAAAGATTAGTCGATACTGGAGGAATTGTTCATTCCTCACAAGAAAACGGTGCCTGACCATAGCATCAAAATCTAAATAAGCAGGAGGCAACACCATATCACCCTCATGTGGGGATATACCAAGATAATTAGCAACACGGCTCGCATAAATTCCTCCAAACAAATCTCCAGATATACCATTATTATGCAACCTACGTGCGACTATTGCCCCCAAGTTAAAATCTTTATTACCTAATACAACACTCTTGAGGACACAAAGATCAGGGACACACATGTGACATGCTTCATCTTTACCGTTAATGCATCTACCAATGAAGAGAGCAAAATAATGTATAGCAAGAAAATGAATGCTCCCTATGGTAGCTTGTGCTATATCCCTAGATTCTCCCACAGTGATACTAGTAAGAAAATCTTTATAATCAGATTTGTGGGGTTCATGAACATTGCCCCACTGCGGAAGTTTGCAAGCAGTAGTAAAATCCTCTAGGTCCATGGTATAAGATTCATCATAAATATCAAACAGGACATTCTGAGAATTACGCGAAGATGAAAATTTAATCCTTCTCATGAATGAATCAGTCAATTGGTAGTACTGAGGACACTTATCTTGTATGAAGTCCTCAAGATCGGCATTACGCACATATGCGTCAAATTCATCCTTAATGCCTGCATTGACCATAAAATCCTCTGACGGCCATTCACAAGCCCCCACTTCTGCTTCCCTTGGTGGTTCATCGTCTTGCTCGCGCATAGCACGCCTAGGTCCTCTCTTGGTTGAGGAACCACCTTGGTACATTCTCCTGGACATATTTCTTTCCTCTGAAAAATTCTAAAATTTTTAGTAACTTCAAAATAGAAGTGAATAAAACTAAACAAGAATGGTAGCAACTACTCCCACAAGTGCCTAGAGTCTATATAATGCATTAGAATTACTTGGTACCTCATAAATTTGACATGCAAGCTCAAGAACAGGGTCACCTATGCAACAAAAATTTGCAACGAATAAAGCACTAGAACAAAAACTAATTGGACCAATGGAGGAGTCACATACCAAGCAACAATCTCCCAAAGTAGTTTTGTGAATGGGGCTTTGAGAAAGGAGATCCAAAATCGCAGCAAAATGAGCTAGAACTCGTGCTTGAGCTAGATGGGGATTTTTTTGGGAGGAAGATGGAGTGTGTGGGTGCAGGAATAAGTGGAGGGGGCCATCGTGGACCCACGAGACAGGGGGCGCGCCCAGGGGTGTGGGCGCGCCCTCCACCCTCGTGGCCCGGTGCTTGCCCCCTGTAGTGTTCCTAGTGCCTAAAATCCTCAAATATTCCATAAAAAATCATAATAAATTTGCAGGGCATTTGGAGCACTTTTATTTTCGGGATATTTTGTTTTATTGCACGGATAATTTAGAAAATAGACAGATAATACTATTTTGCTTTATTTATTCTAAATAACAAAAGTAAAAAGAGGGTACAGAAGGTTGTGCCTTCTAGTTTCATCCATCTCATGATCATCAAAATGAATCCACTAACAAGGTTGATCAAGTCTTGTTAACAAACTTATTCCGACTAACACGGAACCGGAGAATCAAATAACACTAGGTTACCTCAACGGGGATATGAACATCCCCAACAATAAGAATATCATACTCTTTCTTGATAGTAGGAAGAGGAAATTCAAAACCTCCAATAATGATAGTTGGAACTTTTCCAATAGAATTGATGCTATGAACTTGAGGTTGTTTCCTCGGAAAAGTGTACCGTATGCTCATTACCATTAACATGAAAAGTGACATTGCCTTTGTTGCAATCAATAACATCACCTGCAGTATTCAAAAAGGGTCTACCAAGAATAATCGACATACTATCGTCCTCAGGAATATCAAGAATAACAAAGTCCATTAAGATAGTGATATTTGCAACCACAACAGGCACATCCTCACAAATACCGACAGGTATGGCAGTTGATTTATCAGCCATTTGCAAGGATATTTCAGTAGGTGTCAACTTATTCAATTCAAGTCTACGATATAAAGAGAGAGGCATAACACTAACACCAGCTCCAAGATCACATAAAGCAGTTTTAACATAATTTCTTTTAATGGAGCATGGTATAGTTGGTACCCCTGGATCTCCAAGTTTCTCTGGTATTCCACCTTTAAAAGTATAATTAGCAAGCGTGGTGGAAATTTCAGCTTCTGACATCTTTCTTTTATTTGTAATGATATCCTTCATATATTTAGCATAAGGATTTGATCTAAGCATATTAGTTAAGCACATACGTAAGAAGATAGGTCTAATCATTTCAGCAAAGCGCTCAAAATCCTCATCATCCTTTGTCTTGGATGCTTTAGGAGGAAAGGGCATGGGTTTCTGAAGCCATGGTTCTCTTTCTCTATCGTGCTTCCTAGTAACAAAATCTCTTTTATCATAACGTTGATTCTTTGATTGTGGGTTATCAAGATCAACAGCAGGTTCAACCTATACATCATTGTTACTGCTAGGTTGAGCATCAACATGAACATTATCATTAACATTATCGCTAGGTTCATGTTCATCACCTGATTGTGTTTCAGCATCGGAAATAGAAATATTATTGGGATTCTCAGGTGTGTCTGCAACAGGTTCACTAGAAGCATGCAAAGTCCTATCACTTTTCTTTTTCTTATTTTTAGAAGAACTAGGTGCCTCTAAAGTATTTCTCTGAGAATCTTTCTCGATTCTCTTAGGGTGGCCTTCAGGATACAAAGGTTCCTGAGTCATTCTACTAGTTCTAGTAGCCACTCTAACAGCAAAATCATGTTTATTATTTAATTCATCAAGCAAATCAATTTGAGCTTTAAGTACTTGCTCAACTTGAGTGGTAACCATAGAAGCATATTTGCTAATGAGTTTAAGTTCACTTTTAACTCTAGCCATATAATCACTCAAGCGTCCTATCTCGAAAGCATTATTATTTAATTCTCTACCAACATAAGCATTAAAATTCTCTTGTCTAGCCATAAAGTGATCAAATTCATCTAAGCATTGGCTATGAAATTTAGTAGACGGGATATCAACTTTATCATATCTATAGAGAGAATTTACCTTTACTACCTGTGTCGGGTTATCAAGACAATGTGTTTCTTCAACAGGCGGTATATTAAGACCATGTATTTCTTCAATAGGAGGTAAATTCTTAACATCTTCGTCTTTAATACCTTTTTCTTTCATTGATTTCTTTGCCTCTTGCATATCTTCAGGACTGAGAAATAGAACTCCCCTGTTCTTCGGAGTTGGTTTAGGAATAGGCTCAGGAGTTGGCTCAATTGGATCAGGAATTGCCTCAGGAATTGGCTCAGGAAGAGTCCAATTATTTTCATTAGTCAACATATTATTCAATAGTAATTTAGCTTGGTCGACTGTTCTTTCCCTGAAAACACAACCAACACAACTATCCAAGTAGTCCTTGGAAGCATCGGTTAGTCCATTATAAAAGATATCAAATATTTCATTTTTCTTAAGAGGATGATCAGGCAAAGCATTAAGTAATCGGAGAAGCCTCCCCCAAGCTTGTGGGAGACTCTCTTCTTTGATTTGCAAAAAGTTATATATTTCCCGCAAGGCAGCTTGTTTCTTATGAGTAGGGAATTATTTTGCAGAGAAGTAATAAATCATATCCTGGGGACTACGCACACAACCAAGATCAAGAGAATTAAACCAAGTTTTAACATCACCCTTTAATGAGAATGGAAATATCTTAAGGATGTAGTAAGAACGAGACTTCTCATCATTAGTAAACAGGGTGGCTATATCATTTAACTTGGTAAGATGTGCCACAACAGTTTCAGATTCATAGCCATAAAAAAGATCAGATTCGACCAAAGTAATTATCTCAGGATCAACAGAGAATTCATAATCCTTATAAGTAACAAAGATAGGTGAAGTAGCAAAAGCAGGGTCATATTTCATTCTAGCATTCAGAGTTTTCTGTTTAAGTTTAGCTAGTAATTTCTTAAGATCAGATCTATCATTGCAAGCAGAAAGATCTCTAGCAGTTTCTTCATCCATAACATAACCCTCAGGAACAACATGCAATTCATACTTAGGGGGAGAACCTTCATCATCACTATCATCAATGATTTCATCTTCAACAATTTCATTCTCTCTAACCATAGCAAGTTGTTCATCAAGATATTAACCTAATGGCACAGTAGTATCAAGCATAGAAGTAGTTTTATCATAAGTATCATGCATAGCAGAAGTGGCATCATCAATAACATGCGACATATCAGAATTCATAGCAGTAGCAGGTTTAGGTGTCGCAAGCTTACTAAAAACAGAAGGAGAATCTAGTGCAGAGCTAGATAGCAGTTCCTTACCTCCCCTCGTATTTGAGGGAAAAATCTTAGTTCTTTCGTCTTTCAAGATCCTCATAGTGATCAGCAGATATAAATTCCAAGTGACTCAAAGAATAGAGCTATGCTCCCCGGCAACGGCACCAGAAATTAGTCTTGATAACCCACAACTATAGGGAATCGCAACAGCTTTCGAGGGTAGAGTATTGAACACAAATTTATTTATTCGACACAAGGGGAGCCAAAGAATATTCTTAAGTATTAGCAGTTGAGTTGTCAATTCAACCACACTTGGATAACTTAGTATCTGCAACAAAGTATTTAGTAGCAAAGTAGTATGATAGTAATGGTGACAATGGCAAAAGTAAAGATAACAGTTTTGTAAAGATTGTAACAGTAGCAATGGAAAATTAAATAAGCAAAGCACAATATGTGAAAAGCTCGTAGGCATTGCTTCAGTGATGGATAATTATGTCGGATGCGATTCCTCATGTAATAGCTATAACATAGGGTGACATAGAACTAGCTCCGATTCATCAATGTAATGTAGGCATGTATTCTGAATATAGTCATACGTGCTTATGGAAAAGAACTTGCATACATCTTTTGTCCTACCCTCCCGTGGCAGCGGGGTCCTAATGGAAACTAAGGGATATTAAGGCCTCATTTTAATAGAGTACCGGAAGTGGGAGATGAATACGACCCTCTCACCGGATCTTGGTGTAGGAATAACCTGCCCTTGAGCAGGAAGCATGTGGAGGATTTCCGTGGTCAGGTACCTTGCTGCCCGGAGCTTCGCAATATCTTCCTCTATGACAGAGGAAGCCACCCACCGGCCTTGATGGTTGGGTCCGGACATGAATGGGAAGCGCGAAGCGATTAAATTGAACCTTGGGTGCTGGAACTCGAGGTGGAAGAGGTTGAGGAAAGGGTTGGCGTAAAGGAGAAAACACGGGTCTTAGCCCATTTATAAAGGCGATGAATATCAAACACCCCCTCCTAGGCCTTAAACCTACCTATTCCTAAGGAATCATGCCAATAGAACGGTTGGATTACCCATGCCCGTATTGATGAGAATCCGCAATAAGGGGACACGATCTCTGCTTTGACAAGACATGCCAATGAAACCGCGTCTCGAAATATGGAGTGGCAGGCTAAAAACGGTTCGAAATAATGGCCCGGCGGTGACATGATGTCACGCTACAAAAAGTTGTCAGCGGATTATGTCATGGTCCTAAGACTGACAATAGAAAGGAGGGTAGGTATGGAGAGGCAAGATCTCAGCTATGGTGAAGGTGTACACACAGGGTTTACGAGTTCAGGCCCTTCATGGTGGAAGTAAAAGCCCTATGTCTCAGTGCCCGGAGGCGGTCGACTAGATTATATGTGTGTGGTGTTATAGGAGGTGCGAACCCTTGTGCCAGAGGAGGGGGTGGCTTATATAGAGTGCACCAGGACCCCAGCCACCCCCCATTACAAGGGGTTCAATGTACATAAAGAAGGGGTATTACTGATAACGCCAGCCTTAAGTGCTATTAATGACCTTAAAGACTACAGAGTGAATGCCTGACTGTTGGAGTGTTGAGTGCTCCTGGTCTTCAGTCGGTTGAGTGATTCCTTGTGTGGTCGAGTGACAAGATGTAGGAGGGGTACCCGAGTGATATGATTGGTCGAGTGGATCGCACTCGACACCTTTGACTGGGGGTTCTTTGTTGCCTCTTGGACTTCTTTCCTTCTAGGGTAGTGACCTTGGGTAGGGCATATAGGCCAGGTCTATGACCCTACCGCGGGTCTGTATCCTCATCAGTAGCCCACGAATGGATTAAGGTTCGAGTGGAAAGTGGGTTGAAGTTGAGCTTGCTCCGAGCTTTGCGTCTCACGAGTGTTTTATGCAGGACGGAAGGCTTGTGTTGGTACTTTAGCTTTGATTCAGTCGCCTTGATCGATTCAGAGAGTTATCGAGTGAACTTGTAAAATTATCTGCCGAGTGTTGTCTTGGGGCGCAGAATCTTTGGCACGATTGATTGCAGTGTATCCCGGATTTCACGGGATTCAAAATTTCGGGGAAGCACGCGGGGCGTAGCGTGGCGAAGTAAGCGGGGTGGATAAATAGGAGCGCCTCGATCTCTGTGCCACCTTTTTTGCCACGTACGTCGCGCGCGACTGTTGCGGGATTTGACAGGATCGCCTGGTCCCACGCGTCAGCCACTCGGAAGCGGCCCTTTATAAGGCGACGGAGCCGAGGCACCTATACTGTGCACGTCTGTTTTTCTCTCTTCTTCCTCTGCTTCTCCATCGCATCCGGCTCCTCCACTCTCGACGCCGCCGCTCCATCGCCATGGTGAAGGGCAAGATGGCAGCGCTGGAACACGCGAAGAAGGCAATGGGGGCGGCGAAGGGCAAGGAGCAGAATCGCGGGTCGTCGTCGCGCTCAGGGATGCCGCTAGGTTGGATCCAAGGCGATTGGATCCGAATTCACTCCGGCAGGAAGATCTGGACGAGCTGGTCGAGTCCGGCTGATCGCCAAGGGTGCATCAAGGCTGCCAGAGGGGGAGATGGAGCCGCAGCCTCGACCAGGTGAGTGTGTACTGCTCGCCACCCATGTTGACCGGGGCTTCTCGCTTCCTCTGCACCCCTTCTTCCGGGGGTTCTTGAACTTCTTCAGTGCCCCACTCCATCACTTTTCTCCCAATACCATCACGTACCTTGCTGCATTCGTGTCTATGTGTGAGAACTTTCTGGGGTGTCGACCGCACTAGGGTCTTCTCAAGCATACTTTCATCATCCGCTCTCAGTCGGTGAAGAAAGCGAACACGAGTGATGAGAAAACCCATGTCATTCAGATGTGTGAGGGTTTGGGTATCCAGAAGAGGCAGATGAGCTCTTTCCCTTCCATGACTCTCCCTGAATCGGTTAGGGGCTGGCAGTCGACCTAATTCTACTGCCAGGACCTCGCAACCCCAGGTCAGTTGATCAGCCTTCCCCACTTCACCTTTGACCATGTACAGACTCCCTCCTCACTGAAAGTGACTACTGCTAAGAACGTGGAGACGAAAATGCTAGTTGAGAAGGTGGTCCAACTGATCAATGAGGGCGTCACTGGCATGGACCTGCTGGAAGTATTCCTCAGTCGACGTATCCAGCCCCTTCAGGCCCGTGACCATCCCATGTGGCTGTACTCTGGGGCTGACAACACTGCTCGGGTCCATCCAGAGGAAGTACCGGCCAAGACAGTGGCCATGTGGTTGAAGAGCATCACAGGTAACAAGGACAATCCAGAGGAGCCAGGAGAGTCATCCCCTTCAGTGATGACAATCAGCCTGACAAGGTGTGTCCTCCATTCAGACTATTTTTGAATACACCTGCTGACTGCTCTTGAGTCTGACTGAATTTTACTCGACTTCTTGCCTTACAGGTTTTTACCGACATGTACTCGATGCCCAATGGTGAAAAAGTTCTGGAGCAAGGCCAGGAGGGTGAGGCCAGTGCTGAGGAGAGCGGTGAATGGGAATATTCGGATGAAGAAGAGGAGGAGGAGAGCGAGGAATCAGACAACGAGGAGGAGGTCAACTCACCGCCTCGCTCTGGACACCGATCCAAGCAACACCATGACCCGGCGGGCGGGCGCGAAAAGAACGCGGCTTTGAGTGCCCAAACACAGAAGCGCACTCGGATGTCGACTCCGGAGCCAACCGAGAAAGTCGCCAAGCAGCCCAAGGTTGCTCCTCCAAATGCTCGGAAGACTCTGCCGAGGATCAAGATGGACGTCCCTGTTGCCTCAGGGTGAGCATCTTTCTTGTGTTTATCTAGGCTGACTGATACTCCTGTTCTGACCTAATGGATCATGCACCTTTCCAGCCCCACCTCTACTGCGACTAACATGGATATTGACAAGGCTCCATGAGATGAGGAAACCGATGACGTGGCCACCTCTCGAGCTGGTAAATCCGCTTGACCAAAACTTATTTTGTCGTGCTTCCCATGACAAAGAAGAAGAAATGCCTCAAAAGGAGAGGAGGAGGAGAGGCAGGGGCTCAAGCGGGAGGGGGCTTGAAGTTCAAGTCCCTCAGTCAACGCCGACGCTTGAGTGGGTGGTCGAGCGATATGGAGATCCGGTTCGGACCAACGTCACATTCGCCAACCCACTGACGACTTATCATTTGTCAGGCTCGACTGCTCCGGCTCCTGCTGCTCCGGTGCAACTCCACGCATCGGATCCCGTGGCTACTTCAGCCGCCTTGGCACCATCACTCTTTGTTGCATACCAAACTCCAGACGTCTCACCAAGTGCAGCCAGGGAAGCTCTTCGCTAGGTGAATCTTGTTATGGATCAGGTGAAGGTGATGCACAAGGCTATTCAGGTGGCCTACAACGCCAGTACCGCTCTGCAGACCAATGTTAAGGTCAGTTATCTCCCGACTGAACTTTTGAACATTGTCTATATGTGCATAAGTTTTATATCTAATCACCCACTGGGGTGTGCCTGTTTTAGAGTTTAAGAGGTCTTCCACTCCACTTGACTCGTGCCGAGTCTTAGTGTTCTGTCTGGACCAGTGGGGGCACGCCGAGTGCACCCACTAGGTGTAGTCCCTGAGACCACGGTCGACTGCTGGCAGTCGGCTGAGGTCTGAGAATCTAATTTCTTTAACTCACGCCGGGCAGACCATGCTGAGTGTTGATCTAAACCAGTGGGGGCACGCCGAGTGCACCCACTAGGTGTAGTCCCCGAGACTACTGTTGAATGTTTGATTTGGCTGTAGTTTTAGAGTAACTTTCGCTGTCATTGTATTTTGTTTCTGTCGACTCACATATCTCTCTCGCTGACTGCAGAGATCTTGTGATCTTGGAGCTCGACTTTCTGAGTTGAACAAGAAGCACATCAGCCTCGAACTTGATCTTGAACTGGAGAAGAAGAACCTCAAGACTACCCAAGAAGAGACATCCATCATGGGAGGTAAGCAATCGACACTTGTCCACCTTGTGGCTCGCGCCTTTTACTGTTTTTTCTTTCAGTCTCTTTGAACCGAGTGACTTCACACGAGCAGATATGAATAGTGAAAACCCTCCTCCCTCTCCCTCCTCTCACCCTACCTCGCACGCGCGCCGGCCGCCCGTGTGCACCAGTGAGCGCGCTCACACGCACGGTGCCCTGGCCCCCTGCTTTTCCTCTCTTCTCTCCCCTCGCCCTAGACCAACCCCACGAGCACCCCAGACACGCCCACGCGCGCCCCCGTGACCCACGGCAACGGCAACGACCTCGCCAGCGCATGGGTCCACGGCAAGCCCTGGCCCGGCTATATAAGACCTCCCCGAGCTCTCCTCTCCTCACCACTCGCCCTCTGCACCACCAAATAATCCTCCTGCACCCCCTGTTCCTCTCTAGAGCCACCCGAGCTCGAGATTGAGCTCGAGCTCTGCTGCTTTGGCTCGCCGGAGTTCGCGAGGTACAGGCCTCCCCCGCTCCTCCTCTGCCTCGATCTGGAACCCCCGAGCACCCCTGATCATTTCCCCTTTCTCCCCCGCTTCTTTGGCAGCCAGAAACGGCCGGAACCATCGACGCCCGATGCTCCTCCGCCGCGAACCTCATCGCCGGCGAACCACTGCTCCCCTCCGGACAACTTGGGCACCACCCGAACGGCGACACGACGAGGAGTCCAACGGTGCCATCAGCTCACCCCGCCATGCCCGCAAACGTCGCCGGTGATCTCACCGGCCCTCTGTCATAGGGTTAGGGATGACAGGTAGGGCCCACCTGTCATCCTCACCTCTCTCTCGCCCCCTCTCTCTCCCACTGGCAGCTGGGCCCTGCCCGTCAAGTTTAAAAACCTGGCGCGCGCGCTGGCTCGCCTGGGCCTCTTTTCCCTCTGGGGCTGTTGCATTGTGGCCTTTCTGGCCCAATGGCACAGTGCCATTTTTCCTTTTCTTTTTCTATGAATTTTCCAAAAATTCCACTTAGTTGAATATTTGTCCAAATAAATTAATTCCAACTCCTAAATTCCTGAAATATTGTAACCTATTTAATGGTGCAACTTTCATTCTAATCCAACAAACTTTTCTTCACTGTAAATATTTAAATGTGATTTTAAGCATTTAAATATAAATTTGTAAATCCATTTATCCTATACCACAACTCCAAATCCATAACTAGTAATTTTCCCCTTCTTAGCTTTCCCCCTAGTATTTAACAAAAATAAGTTGACATTTTTCTGTGAACTTTGGTTTTTCTGTTTTACTATTGCCTTATTTTCTCATTGTTTTCTTGTGACGATTAGATTCTGTATTAGACGAAGTTGCTGAACAAGAAGAAGGAGAAGGATTTGATGAACTTGAAGACCAAGGCAAGCAGCCCTTTCACCATGTCTAAGAAACCCTTTTTATGCATGTCATATGGCACTTTTATTGCTTGCATCGAAGTCATGATAAAATGGTGGCCACTTGAGGTGGTTGCCTCCGTTGCTTTTCTTGTTGACACTTGCATGATGCATGACCCTACCTTTCTATGAGGGTTATGCCGGTGGGAGTAGATAGGATGCTAAAGTAGATGCTACACAAAAAGGGACGGGTATATGCATGGTGAAGGAGACAAAGTATTTTCAAAATACTTTTTGAAAACCCCATCGGGTGCCACTTATGCCCGAGGGAGATAATGAGATGGGTAACCATTTGATGACGAAGTGGTGTACCGGGGCAAGTGTTTGTGTTGTTTTCGAAAATGGATTAGATTTAAGATTTGTCGACTGTCCCAACCTTACATGCGCAACCACTCTACCCTTGTATGGGAAAGGGCACTATTGATTACCTAGGCCGATACTAGCTTGGAGCCTGCATTACTAGTGACGGGGGAGAGTTGGTGCTCTCTCTTGGGACGGGGTCGTGCCAGGTAGGGCGGCCATGACGGTTTTTATAGGGCACCGGATACACCGTTGCGTCCCCTTGATCTCGAGTGAGTCTCGTATGATGTACATCGTGAGGATACGGAACAACGAGTGGACTCCTTGTTAGTGTTGTCTAGGGAAAGATAGTGATCGGGTTCTTACCCCGGGTACTTGAGGTACCGCGAGTCATGGACGACACGGAAGTTCCCCAGATCTTGTGGCTAAAGTGTGCAACCTCTGCGGAGTGTAAAACTATTCGAATAGCCGTGTCCACGATCAAGGACAATTGGGCAGTGCTGCTTCAACTACGTCCAGAGTTTTTCAAACCACGTGTGTGTGTGTTGATAAGGCTATTTGGGTTAAGTCAGGTGGCTTGACACAATGATCAAGTTGGATTGGTGTCCAACTCCGCTTATGTTGATATATGTAACTTGTTCATAAGTATATCTGTTCTCTCATGATGCATGCTTTACAAGTTGATAGATCATATCATTGCACTCAAAACTAGCTTTCTGCAAATTACCTACTTAGTGCTGTATCATTGCATTATTGTGCCTTGTTCCAATCATGGGTTGCTTGCGAGTACATTCAAAGTACTTATTGGCTTGCCACTGGTTATTTAATTGGCCACGCATGGAAGAACAGGAGTTCAAAGAAGAGTTCTTTAGAGACAAACATGCAAACTAGGACGCTTCCCAGTCAGAATGCCTGTAGGGTTAAGGCAGATGGCATGGGTTCTACCTATCGAGGAAGATTTCCGCTGCTTAAGCTTATTTGGTATTCAGCCCCTGTGGCTTTATCTATGTAAGACTTGACCATAATGGTATGAATTTGTGTAAGACGTTATGTATGGATGTAAGACTGTTGTTATTCAGCTTCTGTGTGTTCAGTGAGCATTGATCTCTGGGATCACTGTACACATGCATTCGGTGATCACGACTTATGAACCGGGGTCCCCACAGAGCTGGTATCAGAGCCATCATGACTGCAGGAAGCCTTAGTTAGCATGTACGTTAGTTAGCTTGAGACCATCTAAACTTCTCTTCTTTTCTAAAGCTTACCCAACCCAAAATATATTTCCCTTATTGACCTCTCCCATTCAACCTTTGTAGATGGCCGTCGCTCCCTTGAGACTCCTTACGACAGGATTTCCATCACTCCTAAAAGACTGCCTCCAACAATGCCACTATCCCCTGCTGCCCATATACACCCTGCATGAACTAGAAAATGATGTGCTCGAAAAGGAGGTCTACGCCAAGGTTTTTGTGCCTGCCAAGACCTCACCCCAGGGGTGGTTCTTCATTGGGCCACCCATGCAAACAAGAGACCTAGCCATTCAGCAAGTGGCATACGAAGCACTCCTCCGTCTTCGAGACCTCCTTCCAGAAATGAAAGAAGAACATGCCACCCGCTACCTACCTGGCAAGAGCGGATTTGGAGCTCCGACTCAAGTGATGATTTCCCTAGAACACGAGGGTCCAACCCTCAAGTACCAGATCCGTTTCGTCAACGCAGGAGACTACCTTCTACGCCACCTTAACGAAGCATTTCTCAAGGCTCGCCAAGATCTCCCTTCACTTCTGCACCTCCACTGCCTCGAGAAGAAGAAGGTGGTCGAGCAAAAACAGCAAATCACTGCCCTAGAAGCCCACATTTTTAATCAGGAGCAGCAAATCAAGGAACTTCAGAAAGCTCGCAACCAAACACCACGCAAAAGGCATAGGAATGGATTTCCATATCCACCTCATAAAGGATCATCGTCAGGCCCCCGACGACAATACCCAAGACTGAATAGCAACCCTTTTACTTCCGTCGCATGTCACAGGTGTGGTGAACTCGGGCATATTAATAGGATGTGTCCCAACAAGCAGCCGACTATCGCATGTCCATTGGCACCCAGGAGAACCTAGAAGCTGAAGACCGAACACCTTTCTCTCAAAGTGATGAAGCAAGCACGACTACTGAATCCGAGGACCCCTAGGGTAGGATGAGTCGTGTACCCCCTATGCACAGTCGATTCCATATGATGGTTCAAATGAAACCATGTTGAGTGTTGCTTGTTCTTATCTGTTTGTGTTTTGATATAAGTTGCACTTTTGCCTTAGGCATCATGTATGCGACTATATCACCTATCTTATCTTAATGAAATTGTGTGTGGCCTTTTTGGCACCTGTTTGTTTGCACCTGCACTATAGAACCCCCTTTAAGCATTCCCCCCATCTATGATGCTTTTCCCTCTCATCCCTCTCTCCTCAACTGAAGACCGGCAAGACAAGGTACACCAAGGATTCTACTTTGATGACCAACTAGCACTAGAGATTTTTGCTGCAGCCTCCTCGACCAAGAGCAGCCCAGTAGAGTTATATTTACCTCTCAAGATTAGAAACCCATCCCTAGACCCTTTGAGACTTCATGAGATAACCCAGCTCGAATCCCTAACCAAGTGCTTAACCCACAAAACTGCAAGAGAACCAGCTAAGCCTCCGTAACCTTGCACTGGTTCATTATGGAACTAGTGGACATAGTGAACGAGCCCATTATCATCCTAAGATAGCACCAGAACTGACAATGCCATAGGGTAGACCTATTCGAGGATATTGAAATAGGACAAATGACTTGATGAGTTTATATCAGAGGCCCTAAGGAATTATCCGATACTTCTTGGAGGATTATGAAGTTTTCATGTTAGTTGATGAACTTGGTGGGATCATGTTAATAGAGTAGCATAGCATTCATTACCCAGGGAGTAAACTGGATTTTGTAGGACAATTATGATCGCACGGTGAAATTCTTGAAGGTATAAGGATTTGGCTTAGCCAGGAGATATTGATAGAAGATAGCTGACCATGATATTTGGATTAAATAGGTGACCCTAATGGAGTCTAGATGCTGAGTAAGTCTACATGGTTCGGATTAAATTGGATTTATACTGATGATCTCAATTATGATACCATGTTTCTCGGTGGTTAATAAACTAGGAGATTGGATTAATTGTCGGAGTTGATTTAGGGATCTATATAAGCTTGAGGTTGTAAGTTATTTGACCCCGAAGATGGGAATTGGTGGATTAACTATAGTAGAGATAGCTCTTTCAAGTATTTGGGGATTATAGGACATTAGAAGATCGTGTGGAACACCATAGACATTGGATTTGTAGTGGTTAATGGAAGTTAATGGGCTATGGGAGTTGATTCATAGGAAGGAAACAAGATCTTGGAGTGACTTACGACGTGTTTCCTTAGGATAGTCATGCATATGAGTTTGGGTATGGTTGAAATGTATGATTTTGTTAGACCCCCTCTCGGGAGCCATGAGCATATGAATAACATGAGTGATGATTGGAGTTGACCTATACGAGATGATTCTTTTGGTAATATGATGTGAAGACTAGGTAGAACTATTGGCACCTCAGAAACTGTGCTTAAGGATGAGACGATAAGCGTTCACCCACACACTAGAACCTTTGAAACTCTTAAGCCCCACCAAACTACAACATGGTCGGATCATGACTACGGGCTTTGGCTCTAGGACGAGAATACCTCTGCCAATGCTCAATCGAGACCACCACCAATACCCCAGCCTACTTTGCGTACCCCATAGACTTCATGGAATACTTGGACAAGTTAGTTGTCATCTTTATTTGGCGACATACTTGTCTACCCGAAAACGGAAGAAGAGTCGTTCAGATGATTAGAATACATTTTAAAACCACCATGTCTCGAAGGAAGAACTACACCAACCACCATCGTCAAGAAGTAAACATCCGCATCGAAGACCAGGTGTATCTGCAAGCCACTTCTCTCAAAGGAACCAAGCATTTCCATGTCAAAGGGAAGCTTACACCAAGATTTAACAACCCCCTCTGAGGTCACTTCAAGACGAAGGATAGACGGCTACCAGCCAGAGTTACCATCTGAGTTACCCACTATGCGTAATGTTCCCACATGACAAAACTCCGGGAGTGTTTTCGACTTCCTAGCTATCACGAGCACTAATAAGGACATCGATCATCGAGCCATCGACCCCCAGCCCAACCGGACCTATGTGAGAAACCCCTGAGCAACCTGGATGAAGCCGAATGTCATACACGGAACCACACCATCAAGTACCTCAAGGTTCAATGGAGCACCACTCGGAAACAAAAGCAGTATGAGGACGTGGAGACTACCCCAAATCCAAGTTTCCATACTCCTTTCTGCGCCTAGTTTGGGAATCTCGGGGATGAGATTCTTGTAAGGCGGGTATGTGTGTCACACCCTAATTTTCATGGCACAACATTTAAGATGATAAATCATGATAAATGTGGTTTGACAAAAACTTTTGCATTATTTGACTTTTTTTGAGTTGGTTTTCTCTCTTTGTTTTCAAGTGCTCTTAAAAGTCAACATAGCTTCACCTTCTATACTTCATTTCCCTGACCCAAAACTTCTGCCCAATGATCATACCATGTGTATAGTACAATATAGAATTTTCTTACAAAAATAATTTGGCCAAAAAGTATTTTCTAAATTTAGTTTTCCAAAAACCCCTAAATTGAGGTTTGCACTGCAAGTACTTGACTTGGAATATGAAAAATCTTTCAAAGAGTATGTTTGATTCCTATTAGGTATAGGACTCCCCAAAACCACAAAAGTATAATTTTAAAAGTCATTTTGCAATTTTATTTAAAGGCTTTTTCTTTAGGCCAGAAATGGTCTTTAATAGGCTAAAATTATTTTAACACTTTGAAAATATTTGTGAAAATTTAGGGAAACTCAGTGGACATATATTGTCCATATATAAGAGTTTCAATACATGGTCATGTTCAAAATATTGGTCAAACCCCTCAAAAACCCTTTTTGGATATTTCAAGCCTTTGAAATATTTACAAAGGAAATATTCTCTAAAAATTCCAAGAAAATTCTAGCATGTCACATATGACATATTAGATGATCTTGCCAAGCCTCATGTCTTGGAAAACAACATAACATCACCAAATCTCTTCAACATCATTTCTGTCCATTTTGAAGTTTGAGCAACTCTACATTGCCAAACATGTCCAAATATTCTCAAACTTGGGTCACATGCTCCAATGGTCTAATCATGCATCTAGACCAAATAGCACAAGTTGGAGAAAAGGATATCTTGATCAAAGTGCCTCAAAACCCTCTCTGTCCAGAATCAAATTTGAACAAGTTTACATTGTCAACTTTCTTATTTTTCTCTCAACGTTTGTGAGCATGTTAACAAGACCAAATGAGTCCACTACACCAAGTGGTTCATCAAGGGGAAGTGATTTGCTCAACTAGATCTACATAAGTTCATTTCTGCTAATTTCTAGGGTTTACAAAAGTTGCATTGGCAACTTTGCCCAAATAATCTCCAAATTGGTGGAAGGCCCTAATTATATGTTTCATTTCACCCTGTGGAGTCTCATGGCAGTTGGAAATCATCTGCTGGCCCAAACCATTATCAAACACCTTCTGCCACTTTTCAAAAATCACCATTTTGACCACTAACACTATTCTCCTTGAGCTCAACTATTTACCACAGCCCCTTAGAGTCCCCTTGCACCTCCAGTAACTCTTCCCTGGCCTCAACTCAATGATTGAAGGGTGAAACATCCCCATTTACCCTCCTGGACAGCAACATTCTTCTCCTTTCTCACCTCCCTCCTCACTCCAATGGCCACCCAGGGCATCCAATGCCCCTCCCCCATTCTTTACTCCTCCCTAGAGCTACCAGACATGCTTGGCCGTGCCCACTTTACCAAAAAAATGGCATGCCAGCAATTTGCACGCTCTGGAGAGCGCTACAGTGCGCTCCCGAACTGTAGCCGCCCCCTGCCAAGCACCTCCGGCCACCTAGGCTCTCCTCCTCACGCGAGCCGATGCTCCTCGACGTCCGCAGCATGCCACATCTCTGTCCCCCTCCTCCCTCTCCCTCCTCTCACCCTACCTCGCACGCGCGCCGGCCGCCCGTGTGCACCAGTGAGCGCGCTCACACGCACGGTGCCCTGGCCCCCCTGCTTTCCCTCTCTTCTCTCCCCTCGCCCTAGACCAACCCCACGAGCACCCCAGACACGCCCACGCGCGCCCCCGTGACCCACAGTAACTGCAAAGACCTCGCCGGTGCATGGGTCCACGGCAAGCCCTGGCCGGACTATATAAGACCTCCCCGAGCTCTCCTATCCTCACCACTGGCCCTCTGCACCACCAAATAATCCTCCTGCACCCCCAGTTCCTCTCCAAAGCCGCCCGAGCTCGAGATAGAGCTCGAGCTCTGCCGCTTCGGCTCGCCGGAGTTCGCGAGGTACAGGCCTCCCCCGCTCCTCCTCTGCTTCGATCTGGAACCCCCGAGCACCCCTGATCATTTCCCCTTTCTCCTCCGCTTCTTTTGCAGCCGGAAATGGCCGGAACCGTTGACGCCCAATGCTCCTCCGCCGCGAACCTCGTCGCCGGCGAACCACTGCTCCCCTCCGGCCAACTCGGGAACCACCCAAACGGCGACACGACGAGAAGTCCAACGGTGCCATTAGCTCACCCCGCCGTTCCCGCAAATTTTGCCGGTGAGCTCGCCGACCCTTTGTCATAGGGTTAGGGATGACAGGTGGGGCCTGCCTGTCATCCTCACCTCTCTCTCGCCCCCCCTCTCTCCCACTAGCAGTTGGGCCCCGCCCGTCAGGTTTAAAAACCTGGCGCGCTTGCTGGCTCGCCTGGGCCTCTTGTCCCTCTGGGCCTGCTGCACTGTGGCCTTTCTGGCCCAGTGGCACAGTGCCATTTTTCCTTTTCTTTTTCTATGATTTTTCCAAAAATTCCACTGAGTTGAATATTTTTCCAAATAAATTAATTCCAACTCCTAAATTCCTGAAATATTGCAACCTATTTAATGGTGCAACTTTCATTCAAATCCAACAAACTTTTCTTCATTGTAAATATTTAAATGTTATTTTAAGCATTTAAATATACCTTTATAAATCCATTTATCCTATTCCACAACTCCAAATCCATAACTAGTAATTTTCCCCTTCTTAGCTTTCCCCCTAGTATTTAACAAAAATAAGTTGACATTTTTCTTAGCACTTTGGTTTTTCTGTTTTACTATTGGCTTATTTTCTCATTATTTTCTTGCAACGATTAGATTCCGTATTAGATGAAGTTGCTGAAGAAGAAGAAGGAGAAGGATTTGAAGAACTTGAAGACCAAGGCAAGCAGCCCTTTGACCATGTCTAAGAAACCCTTTTTATGCATGTCATATGGCACTTTTATTGCTTGCATCGAAGTCATGATAAAATGGTGACCACTTGAGGTGGTTGCCTCCGTTCCTTTTCTCGTTGACACTTGCATGATGCATGACCCTACCTTTCTATGAGGGTTATGCCGGTGGGAGTAGATAGGATGCTAAAGTAGATGCTACGCAAAAAGGGATGGGTATATGCATGGTGAAGGAGACAAAGTATTTTCAAAAGACTTTTCGAAAACCCCGTCGGGTGCCACTTATGCCCGAGGGAGATAATGAGATGGGTAACCATTTGATGATGAAGTGGTGTACCGAGGCATGTGTGTGTGTTGTTTTCGAAAATGGATTAGATTTAAGATTTGTCGACTGTCCCAACCTTACATGCACAACCACTCTACCCTTGTATGGGAAAGGGCCCTATTGATTACCTAGGCTGATACTAGCTTGAAGCCCGCATTACTAGTGACAGGGGAGAGTTGGTACTCTCTCTTGGGACGGGGTCGTGCCAGGTAGGGCGGCCATGACTGTTTTTACAGGGCACTGGATACACCGTTGCATCCCCTCTCGGATGTTACGATCTCGAGTGAGTCTCGTATGATGTACATTGTGAGGATATGGAACAACGAGTGGACTCCTTGTTAGTGTCGTCTAGGGAAAGATAGTGATCGGGTGCTTACCCCGGGTACTTGAGGTACCGCAGGTTGTGGACGACACGGAAGTTCCCCGGATCTTGTGGGTAAAGTGTGCAACCTCTGCAGAGTGTAAAACTATTCGAATATCCGTGTCCACGGTCAAGGAAAATTGGGCGGTGCTGCTTAAACTATGTCCAGAGTTTTTCAAACCACGTGTGTGTGTGTTGATAAGGCTATTTGGGTTAAGTCAGGTGGCTTGACACAATGATCAAGTTGGATTGGTGTCCAACTCCTCTTATGTTGATAGATGTAACTTGTTCATAAGGATATGTGTTCTCTCATGATGCATGCTTTACAAGTTGATAGATCATGTCATTGCACTCAAAACTAGCTTTCTGCATATTACCTACTTAGTGCTGTATCATTGCATTATTGTGCCTTGTTCCAATCATGGGTTGCTTGCGAGTACATTCAAAGTACTCATTAGCTTGCCACTGGTTATTTAATTGGCCAGGCATGGAAGAACAGGAGTTCGAAGTAGAGTTCTTTTGAGACGAACATGCGAACTAGGAAGCTTCCCAGTCAGAATTCCTATAGGGTTAAGGCAGATGGCATGGGTTCTACTAAGCTTATTTGGTATTCAACCCCTGCGGCTTTATCTATGTTAGACTTGACCATAATGGTCATAATTTGAGTAAGACGGTATGTTTGGATGTAAGACTCTTGTTATTCAGCTTCTGTGTGTTCAGTGAGCATTGATATCTGGGATCACTATACACGTGCATTCGGTGATCACGACTTATGAGTCGGGGTCCCCACATCTTTCTAGCATTTGATCAATAAAAGGTAAAGGGTAATGATCTTTCTTAGTAGCTTTATTTAATTTATGAAATCAATTACCATCCTATGACCTGTAATAATTCTTTGTGGGATCAATTCATCTTTATCATTTGGAACAACGATAATACCTCCCTTTTTAGGAACACAATGGACAGGGCTTACCCATTCACTATCAGCAACAGGATAAATTATACCTGCCTCAAGGAGCTTTAGTATCTCCTTTCTTACCACTACTTTCATCTTGGGATTCAGTTGTTGTTGAGGATCTCTAACTGGTTTAGCATCGGCTTCCACATTAATTTTGTGTTGGCATAATGTGGGACTAATGCCCTTAAGATCCTCCGGAGTATATCCAATAGCAGCGCGGTGCTTCTTCAGAGTTTTCAATAATATTTCTTCTTCTTGCTCTGAAAGGTTAGCACTAATAATAACAGGATATATTTTCTTTTCATCAAGATAAGCATACTTAAGATTATCAGGTAATGGTTTGAGTTCAAACACGGGATCACCCTTGGGTGGAGGGGGATCCCCTAGAATTTCAATGGGAAGGTTGTGTTTCAGCATAGGTTCCTGTTTAAGGAACACTTCATCTATTTCCCTTCTTTCCTTCATAAACATATCGTTTTCATGGTCAAGCAAGTATTGTTCTAATGGATCAGTAGGAGGTACGGCAATGGAAGCAAGACCAATAATCTCATCCTTACCAGGTGATTCTCTATCACGAGGTTGTCTATGAAACTTAGCAAAATTGAACTCATGAGACATACCCTCTAAGCCAATTGTAACAGTATCCTTTTCACAATCAATCCTAGCACTAGCTGTATTCAAGAAGGGTCTACCAAAAATAATGGGACAAAATCATCTTGTGGGGAACCAAGAACAAGAAAATCAACAGGATATTTAACCTTCCCACACAAGACTTCAACATCTCTAACTATCCCAATTGGTTTAATGGTATCCCTATTAGCAAGCTTATTGGCAACATCAATGTCTTCTAATTATATGGGTGCAATATCGTGCATAATTTCTTTATATAAATCATAGGGTATCGCACTAGCACTAGCATCCATATCACATAAGCCATGATAACAATGATCTCCTATTTTAACAGAAATAACAGGCATGCCTACCACAGGTCTATGTATCTTAGTATCTGGTCTAGCAATATTAGTAGTCTCACCACAGAAATAAATAACATGCCCATCTAAATCATCATCCAAGAGATCTTTAACCATAGCAATACTAGGTTCAACTTTGATTTGCTTAGGAGGTGTATAAGTCCTAGTATTACTCTTACGAACAACAATCAAAGTTTTAGCATGATCCTTTATCCTAACAGGAAAAGGAGGTTTCTCAACATAAGTAGTAGGAACAATAGGATCACTATAGGTGACAATCTTTTCTTCAACTGTAATAGGTGCAACTACCTTTAGTTCAACGGGAGGATTATATTTAAACCACTTCTCTTTAGGGAGATCAACGTGAGAGCAAAAGATTCACAGAAAGAAGCTACTATCTCAGAGTTAAGTCCATATTTAGCGCTAAATGCACGAAAAGCATCGATATCCATAAAAGATTTAACACAATCAAACTTAGGTGTCATACCTGACTCCTTACCATCGTCGGAACCCCAATCTTCAGAGTTGCGTTTAATTCTTTCCAACAAGTCCCATTTGAAATCAATAGTCTTCAGCATATAAGAACCAACACAGGAAGTATCGAGCAGGTTGCGATCATTGAGAGAAAGACGAGCATAAATTTTTTGAATAATCATTTCCCGGAGAGCTCATGATTGGGGCATGAACATAACATTGACTTAAGCCTCCCCCAAGCTTGAGCGATGCTTTCTCCTTCGCGAGGCCAGAAATTATATATGTAATTATGATCACGATGAACAAGATGCATAGGATAGAACTTCTGGTGAAATTCCAATTTCAATCGTTTATAATTCCAAGATCTCGTATCATCACATAGTATATACCATGTCAATGCATCTCCCTTAAAAGATAAAGGGAAGACCTTCCTTTTTACAACATCATCGGGAATACCTACAAGCTTAAATAATCCACAAACTTCATCGACAAAGATAAGGTGTAAATCGGGATGCAATGTTCCATCTCCTACAAATGGATTAGCTAGCAGTTTCTCTATCATACCCGAAGGAATATCAAAGTAAATATTTTTAAAAAGTTCAGTAGGTTGAGGAGCAACTCTTTGCTCTTCTGGTCGGGGTGAAGATACCCCGAACAAGCCCCTCAAAGGATTAGTTTCCATAGTGACAAGTAACAGAAAATGTCAGCACACTATATGAATGTTTCCTTACCAAGTTCCACTCATCAAAAGTGCGACACTCCCCGGAAGCGGTCCCAGAAACGAGTCTGGATGACCCACAAGTGTAGGGGATCTATCATAGTCCTTTCGATAAGTAAGAGTGTCGAACCCAACGAGGAGCAGAAGGAAATGATAAGCAGTTTTCAGTAAGGTTTTCTCTGCAAGCACTGAAATTGTAGGTAATAGATAGTTTTGTGATAAGATAAATTGTAACGAACAAGCAATGAAAGTAAATAAAGTGCAGCAAGGTGGCCCAATCCTTTATGTATCAAAGGATAAGCCTGGACAATTTCTTATAATGAAAAAGGAGCTCCCGAGGACACATGGGAATTATCGTCAAGCTAGTTTTCATCACGCTCATATGATTCGCGTTTGGTACTTTGATAATTTGATATGTGGGTGGACCGGTGCTTGGGTAATTCCCTTACTTGGACAAGCATCCCACTTATGATTAACCCCTATTGCAAGCATCCGCAACTACAAAAGAAGTATTAAGGTAAACCTAACCACAACATTAAACATATGGATCCAAATCAGCCCCTAACGAAGCAACGCATAAACTAGGGTTTAAGCTTCTGTCACTCTAGCAACCCATCATCTACTTATTACTTCCCAATGCCTTCCTCTAGGCCCAAATAATGGTGAAGTGTCATGTAGTCGACGTTCACATAACACCACTAGAGGAAAAGACAACATACATCTCATCAAAATATCGAACGAATACCAAATTCACATGACTACGAATAGCAAAACTTCACCCATGTCCTCAGGAACAAACGTAACTACTCACAAAGCATATTCATGTTCATAATCAGAGGATTAATAATATGCATTAAGGATCTGAACATATGATCTTCCACCAAGTGTACCAATTTGTGGTTTGGATACACGATTGAATACAAGAGATGAACTAGGGTTTTGAGAGGAGATGGTGCTGGTGAAGATGCTGATGGAGATTGACCCCCTCCCGATGAGAGGATCGTTGGTGATGACGATGGTGATGATTTCCCCCTCCCAGAGGGAAGTGTCCCCGGTAGAACAGCTCCGCCGGAGCCCTAGATTTGTTCCACCAAGGTTCCGCCTCGTGGCGGCGGAGTTTCGTCCTGTAAGCTTGCCCACAATTTTTTCCAGGGTAAAAGCCTTCATATAGCAGAAGATGGACACCGGGGGGCCACCGGGGGGCCCAGGAGACAGGGTCGCGCCTAGTAGGGGTGGGCGCGCCCCCACCCTCCTGGCCAGGGTGTGGGCCCCCTTATGTATTTCTTCTGCTCAATAATTCTTATTAATTCCAAAAACAGGTTTCGTGGAGTTTCAGGATTTTTGGAGCAGTGCAGAATAGGTTTCCAATGTTTGATCCTTTTCCAGCCAGAATTCCAGCTGCCGGCATTCCCCCTCTTCATGGTAAACCTTGTAAAATAAGAGAGAATAGCCATAAGTATTGAGATATAATGTGTAATAACAGCCCATAATGCAATAAATATTGATATAAAAGCATGATGCAAAATGGACGTATCACCCTCGGGGCAGTGTGGTCGATGGGGGCGATGTGTTGGGGGTGGCCCTTGGTGGCTCCTCCTGCTGCCATCCTCCTCCTGCAGCCACGACAATGTCAGTGCCAAAAGATCGAACCCCGACGCACATTGATGAGGAGTAAGTGGTGGACGCACGCCAGGGGCTGAACCGGGGGCTACATCAGGGGCTGTTGTCTGGGCTGATCTCCACCATCGGCATGTGCGAAGTGCCCGTCGGGGGCTGGTCACCCGTCGATGCCCTGGCCTTCTTTGCCACCCTCTGGGCCAGCGTCTCCCTGTCCCTACAAAAAATAAAGCAATTCACGAAAAGTGGCGCGGTGTGAAAGAGCGGAGGTGAAGAAGGGTAGACACTCACTCGTCCTTCGCCTCCTCTTCTGCTGCCTTCCTTTTCCTCCTTGGGCTGAGAGACCCAAAATCGAAGATGACATCCGGTTCGACATCTGCGGGAGGAGAAGAAGGGGATGGAGTCTGGTGACGCTTGGACAAAGAAGAGGTGGTCGGTTTCTTCTTCGCCACCGTGGTCTTCACCGTCTTCTTCGCTTCGCTGGCGCATGGACTCCCCCTGGGCCCCTTGCCGCGGTTCGGTCCTCCTGGGCCGGACCGGCTCGCCAGAGCTGGCCCACCGCAGGACACGTCCTCTTCCCATGATGGGAGGGTCGTCGGCCTCGGCCTCTTCCTCGGTTGACTTCTTGACCACCTCCTCAACAAGGAGGGCCCCGGTGTTGGCACCACTGGCCTCCCCGGCAACCCTCGCCCACTGGGCGAGCTCCCTCTCCTCCGCGGCCGCATTAGCCTCATCCTCCATGCCGCCAGCGCTGCCGGCCTCCATGGCGAGCTGTGCCTCCACTGCCCTGGCAGTGATGTAGTCGATCTCTTCCTGGGTGGTGTCCTCGACAAGCAACAACTCTTCATGGTCATAGCCCCCCGACAAGTTGTCGAAGAACTCCTGCACCTCGTGTGCCGGGGGCTTGGCCCAGGACGGGTCAAGGCCGTGCGTGTTGAAGACTGGCATCATGTCGAGGATGGCGGCCTGGCATGTGTTTTTGCTCAGGGGGAACACACCCGACGGCAACCCAAACAGGGGCCCCTTGATGACCTTGCTACCTTTCGCGGCCCTGCCGGTCCTCTCCACCGTGCCGTCGGCGAACACACCAAGCTGGAAAAGCCTATAGCAGAAATGGGCATGTCCCATCACCGTGAACTTATGCTTCAAGCCGGGGCGGAGCCTCATGATGCCGGTCGCGTTCCTGAAGTCCCAGGGCGGCCTCCCCTTGTTGTGCAGCGGGGCAATTCGGCGGCTGATGAAGTCCACCCCAATCATCTGTAGGGTGAGCCCACCATGGTGAGGCAATGGATCCTGGTGGTGGTGATTGAAAGCTTCCCATCGTTGGCATCGACGTCGCTCCAGTCCTCGCTGTGGGTCGGCGGCCTCTGACGAACCCAGCAGAATTCCGGCGGATTCTTCTCCTCGATCTAGCACCACCGACCCCACCACTCCTCCCACCTCTCCTTGTGGGAACCCTCCAGATACGTGCCTTTCCCTTGGACCCTCGAGATCCAGGAGATGCTTCAGGAGAGGGCGCCCCTAGCTGGAGGCGGGGGGAGAAGTAGTGGCATAAGAGCGCCATGCTGGGAAGAACCCCAGCGAAGCCCTCACAGAGGTGGGCAAAGAGCACCATGCACGCCACGACGTTCGGCGTAAGATCCAAAAGGCGGAAGTCGAAGGTGCACATGACGTCATTGAAGAAATCAGAGAAAGGGGGTAGAGCCCGCAGGAGAAGAAATCGACAAAGAAGGGGTACCGATTTGGGCCGACCTTGATGCAGTCGGCGGGGATGACGCGCGTGGCAGGGTGCCCCGTCGTCTCCGCCGCCCACAGAGGCCTGAAGAAGTCGTTGAGGTGGAATACGTCGACCGACGATGGGGAGAAGTAGGCGAACTGCGCTCACCAAACCGCCGCCTCTTTCTCCGGCGCCTCCCTCTCCACGACATCCTTGGCCGCCCCCTTGCCCTTGCCAGTCTTGGGCACCATGGCGGCTGGAAGAAGGCAAGGGATCGAAAGCAATGGGGGCGCATCAGCGACAAGTAGGAGAAAGAGCTCGAGGAGGAAGAAGATGGTGACAGCGGTGCTGAGATTGGAGAAAGCATAGAGGGTAAATGAGCAGTGCGCCTGCGGTTATTCCGTTTTATGGGGAAGGTGCGGGTCGCCTCTTTACCATTTACTATGACGTGACGCCTGTGTGCAGCAGGCGCCCCATGTATGCCCCCACGTCATGCACGACCCTCCACGTCGCACATTCAACGCGGGTCATGGGGAAGCGTAGCGGACGAAAAAGTTACTGCGAAAATCGGCACCACCTGCCCGTACACCATTCTGGGCCTAGCCCAACAACGCGTTGTGCTGTGTGGCCCAGGCCCGGGGCTCCTGTCGGTGTACAGAAGTAGGGGCTCTACCTTGTACCCCTTTACTTGTGCATGGGCAGTTAGAGCCGTGCCCGTGGCCACACTTAGCAAGGCATAGGAGGGAAGCCGAAGCCACAAGACCGTGAAAGCAACACCAAGACGGAGACTCAAAGAGCAAGAGGGCCCGGTGGACTCCGTTGGCAAGACCCTTGCCGCGGCGGCCTCCGCGGCCCCGGCAACAGCCTTGCTGAGGCAACTTGCCCAACGCCAGCAGAGAGCGCCACCTTTGAGCCCTAGGGTTCCAACGACATTGACCACATTGGAACCAGGGCTCAGGAGGCGCCTCCATGATGGCATGCAGATCTTCGTCAAGATCATAAACACACCAGATCAGATGAGGACCAGAAGACGGCAATCCTCGGCACGATCCTTGCCGAGGAAACCCACGAGGCCTCCGGCAGGACCCCTGCCGGGGACGACCACAGCGGCAAGAGTCTTGCCATGGCCCCGGCAAGACCATTGCCGAGGACATCAGCGGGGCCGCGGCCGGGCCCACGCCTGCCAAGGCTCCACCGTCGTTCCCATGCAGCTGCCAGCCCAGCCAGCCAGGTGAGCAACTACGTGGCGACGTGCGGCCCCAAGACCAGCTCAGCAAGCACTTGCGTGGTGGCATGCAGATCTTCGTGAAGACGCTGCCACCGCACCAGCTCAGTACCCTGCCAGCCTACATGGCGCTGCCCGCCTCGCTGTCCTGGACGCGTGCCGAAGCAAGGCGAGGCGGCAACAAAACAAGGGGACACCTAAGGGGCGCATTAATGCGTCTTGTCCCATAATGACAGGCGATAAGCTTGTACACTGTACCCTTTCCACCTCCTGTGTGCCACTGTGGCATCCCCTTTTTCCTATAAAAGGAGGCCTGAGGCGTACTGGAGAGGGATTCGGCTCTTTTGAGCAAGTCACGCACCATAGTTAGCTTAAGAACATTGAAATACACACCAAAGCAGGACTAGGGTATTACGCGATCCCCGCGGCCTGAACCTGGGTAAACGACATTTGTGCTGGCTCTTAGACCCACTCTTCTCACAACCCTGCACCCGCCGACCGTAGTAGGGATTCCGTTGATCCCATAGGTGTCATTCCTACCGACAGGTTGTCAATCCCTTTCGGGTAACGATGCCAGAAATTGGCACAGAGACGGGATAAAGTTGTAATAGATTCGATAAATAGATAAATAAAATAAAGTGCAGCAAGGTATTTTTGTATTTTTCGTTCAATAGATTTGAAAATAAAAGCAAATGAAAATAGATCGCGAAGGCAAATATATTAAATAACAGAACCAGGGGCCGTAGGTTTCACTAGTGGCTTCTCTCGAGAAAAATAGCAAACAGTGGGAAAACAATTACTGTTGGGCAATTGATAGAACTTCAAATAATCATGACGATATCTAAGCAATGATCATTATATAGGCATCACGTCCAAGATTAGTAGACCGACTCCTGCCTGCATCTAGTACTATTACTCCACACATCGACCGCTATCCAGCATGCATCCAGTGTATTAAGTTCATGGAAAAATGGAGTAATGCAAAAGGAACGATGACATGATGTAGAAAAGATCTATTTATGTAGAAATAAACCCCATCTTGTTATCCTTAATAGCAACAATACATACGTGTCATTTTCCGTTCTAACACTGGGATCAAGCACCGTAAGATCGAACCCATCACAAAGCACCTCTTCCCATTGCAAAATAAATAGATCAAGTTGGCCAAACAAAACCCAAATATTGGAGAAGAAATACGAGGATATAATAAATCATGCATATAAGAGATCAAAGAAGACTCAAATAACTTTCATGGATAAAAACATAGATCTGATCATAAACTCAAAGTTCATCAGATCCCAACAAACACACCGCAAAAAGACTTACATTAGATGGATCTCCAAGAGACCATTGTATTGAGAATCAAGAGAGATAAAGAGAGAGGAAGCCATCTAGCTACTAACTATGGACCCGTAGGTCTACAAAGAACTACTCACGCATCATCGGAGAGGCACCAATGGACATGATGAACCCCTCCATGATTGTGTCTAGATTGGATCTTGTGTTTTCAGAACTTGCGACTGCTGGAATTGGTTTTTGTCGACTCCCCTAGGGTTTCTGGAATATTGGGGTATTTATAGAGCAAAGAGGCGGTGTGGGAGGCCACCGAGGTGGGCATAACCCACCTGGGCGCCCCTGGGCCGCCAGGCGCGCCCTGGTGGGTTGTGCCACCTCGGGGCACCCCTTTGGTACTTCTTAGGCCCAACTTGTTTCTTCTGGTCCAAAAAAATCCACAAAAAGTTTCGCTGCATTTGGACTCCGTTTGGTATTGATTTCCCGCGATATAAAAAACAAGCAGAAAACAACAATTGGCACCGGGCGCTATGTCAATAGGTTAGTACCAAAAAAATATATGAAATGATTATAAAATGGTTTTAAAACATCCAAGAATGATAATATGACAGCATGGAACAATAAAAAAAATATAGATACATTGGAGACGTATCACATATCATCCTCTGTCTGATGGTCAAGTAGAGTTAAGCAATAGAGAGATAAAGTTGATTTTGCAAAAGGCTCTTAATAGTGTTGGGGAACGTCGTAATTTCAAAAAAATTCCTACACACATGCAAGATCATGGTGATGCATAGCAACGAGAGGGGAGAGTGTGTCCACGTACCCTCGTAAACCGAAAGCGGAAGCGTTAGCACAATGCGGTTGATGTAGTCGTACGTCTTCACGATCCGACCGATCAAGTACTGAACGCACGCCACCTACGAGTTCTTGCACACGTTTAGCTCGATGACGTCCCTCGAACTCCGATCCAGCCGAGCTTTGAGGGAGAGTTCCGTCAGCATGACGGCGTGGGGACGATGATGATGTTCTACCGACGCAGGGCTTCGCCTAAGCACCGCTACGATATTATCGAGGAGGACTATGGTGGAGGGGGGCACCGCACACGGCTAAGAGATCAATGATCAATTGTTGTGTCTATGGGGTGCCCCCTCCCTCGTATATAAAGGAGTGCAGGAGGGGCCGGACAAGGGGAGGAGGCGCGCCCAAGGGGGAGTCCTACTCCCACCAGGAGTAGGACTCCTTTTCCTATTTGGAAAGGGAGAGGAAAGGAAGAGGAAGGAGGGAGGAAGGAAGGGGGGCCCCCTCCCAATTCGAATTGGGCTTGGGGGGGGTGCCCCCTCCCTTGCTCCTTTCCCCTCCTTTCCACTAAAGCCCATTAAGGCCCATATACCTCCCAGGGGTTCCGATAACCTCCCGGAGCTCCGGTATTGTCCCAATCTCACCCGGTACCATTCCGGTGTCCAAATATAGTCGTCCAATATATCAATCTTTATGCCTCGACCATTTCGAGACTCCTCGTCATGTCCGTGATCACATCCGGGTCTCCGAACAATATTCGATACGTCAAAACACATAAACTCATAATATAACCGTCATCTAACATTAAGCGTGCGGACCCTACGGGTTCGAGAACTATGTAGACATGACCGAGACTCGTCTCGGGTGAATAACCAATAGCGGAACCTGGATGCTCATATTGGCTCCTACATGTTCTACGAAGATCTTTATCGGTTAAACCGCATAATAACATATGTTGTTCCCTTTGTCATCGGTATGTTACTAGCCTGAGATTCGATCGTCGGTATCTCAACACCTAGTTCAATCTCGTTACCAGCAAGTCTCTTTACTCGTTACGTAATTCATCATCCCGTAACTAACTCATTAGCTACATTGCTTGCAAGGCTTATAGTGATGTGCATTACCGAGAGGGCCCAGAGATACCTCTCTGACAATCGGAGTGACAAATCCTAATCTCGAAATACGTCAACTCAACAAGTACCTTTGGACACACCTGTAGAGCACCTATATAATCACCCAGTTATGTTGTGAAATTTGGTACAACACAAAGTGTTCCTCCGGTAAGCTGGAGTTACATAATCTCATAGTCATAGGAACATGTATAAGTCATGAAGAAAGCAATAGCAACATACTAAACGATCAAGTGCTAAGCTAACGGAATGGGTCAAGTCAATCACATCATTCTCCTAATGATGTGATCCTGTCAATCGAATGACAACTCATGTCTATGGTCAGGAAACTTAACCATCTTTGATTCACGAGCTAGTCAAGTAGAGGCATATAGTGACACTATGTTTGTCTATATATTCACACATGTATTATGTTTCAGGGTAATACAACTCTAGCATGAATAATAAACATTTATCATGATATGAGGAAATAAATAATAACTTTATTATTGCCTCTAGGGCATATTTCCTTTTGTCTCCCACTTGCACTAGAGTCAATAATCTAGATTACACAATAATGATTCTAACACCCATGGAGCCTTGGTGCTGATCATGTTTTGCTCATGGAAGAGGCTTAGTCAACGGGTCTGCAACATTCAGATCCTTATGTATCTTGCAAATCTCTATGTCTCCCACCTGGACTTGGTCCCAGATGGAATTGAAGCGTCTCTTGATGTGCTTGGTTCTGTTGTGAAATCTGGATTCCCTTGCCAAGGCAATTACACCAGTATTGTCACAAAAGATTTTCATTGGACCCGTTGCACTAGGTATGACACCTAGATCAGATATGAAATCCTTCATCCAGACTCCTTCATTTGCTGCTTCCGAAGCGGCTATGTACTCCGCTTCACATGTAGATCCCGCCACGACGCTTTGTTTAGAACTGCACCAACTGACAGCTCCACCATTCAATATAAACACGTATCCTGTTTGCGATTTAGAATCGTCTGGATCAGTGTCAAAGATTGCATCGATGTAACCATTTATGACTAGCTCTTTGTCACCTCCATAAACGAGAAACATATCCTTAGTCCTTTTCAGGTATTTCAGGATGTTCTTGACCGCTGTCCATTGATGCACTCCTGAACTACTTTGGCACCTCCCTGCTAAACTAATAGCAAGGCACACATCAGGTCTGGTACACAACAGTGCATACATGATAGAGCCTATGGCTGAAGCATAGGGAACTTCTTTCATTTTCTCTCTATCTTCTACAGTGGTCGGGCATTGAGTCTAACTCAATTTCACACCTTGTATTACAGGCAAGAACCCTTTCTTAGCTAGATCCATTTTGAACTTCTTCAAAACTTTATCAAGGTATGTACTCTGTGAAAGTCCAATTAAGCGTCTTGATCTATCTCTATAGATCTTGATGCCCAATATATAAGCAGCTTCACCGAGGTCTTTCATTGAAAAACTTTTATTCAAGTATCCTTTATGCTATCTAGAAATTCTATATCATTTCCAAACAATAATATGTCGTCCACATATAATATTAGAAATGGTACAGAGCTCCCACTCACTTTCTTGTAAATACAGGCTTCTCCAAAAGTCTATATAAAACCATATGCTTTGATCACACTATGAAAGCGTTTATTCCAACTCCGAGAGTCTTGCACCAGTCCACAAATGGATCGCTGGAGCTTGCACACTTTGTTAGCATCCTTTGTATCGACAAAACCTTCTGGTTGCATCATATACAACTCTTCTTCCAGAAATCCATTCAGGAATGCAGTTTTGACATACATTTGCCAAATTTCATAATCATAAAATGCGGCAATTGCTAACATGATTCGGACAGACTTAAGCATCGCTACGGGTGAGAAAGTCTCATCGTAGTCAACCCCTTGAACTTGTCGAAAACCTTTTGCAATAAGTCAAGCTTTGTAGACAGTAACATTACCATCAACGTCAGTCTTCTTCTTGAAGATCCATTTATTGTCGATGTCTTGCCGATCATCGGGCAAGTCAACCAAAGGCCACACTTTGTTCTTATACATGGATCCCATCTCAGATTTCATGGCCTCAAGCCATTTGGCAGAATCTGGGCTCATCATCGCTTCCTCATAGTTCATAGGTTCGCCATGGTCAAGTAACATGACCTCCAGAATAGGATTACCGTACCACTCTGGTGCGAATCTTACTCTGGTTGACCTAACGAGGTTTGGTAGTAACTTGATCTGAAGTTTCATGATCAATATCATCAACTTCCTCACTAATTGGTGTAGTCGTCACAGGAACCGGTTTCTGTGATGAACTATTTTCCAATAAGGGAGCAGGTACATTTACCTCATCAAGTTCTACTTTCCTTCCACTCACTTATTTCGAGAGAAACTCCTTCTCTAGAAATGATCCATTCTTGGCAACAAATGTCTTGCCTTCGGATCTGTGATAGAAGGTGTACCCAACAGTTTCCTTTGGGTATCCTATGAAGACACATTTTTCCGATTTGGGGTCGAGCTTATCAGGTTGAAGCTTTTTCACATAAGCATCGCAACCCCAAACTTTAAGAAACGACAACTTTGGTTTCTTGCCAAACCATAGTTCATAAGGCATCGTCTCAATGGATTTTGATGGTGCCCTATTTAACGTGAATGCAGCCGTCTCTAAAGCATAACCGCAAAATGATAGCGGTAAATCAGTAAGAGACATCATAGATTGCACCATATCTCGTAAAGTACGATTACGATGTTTGGACACACCATTACGCTGTGGTGTTCCACGTGGTGTGAGTTGATTCCGCATTGTTTCAAATGTAGACCAAACTCGTAACTCAAATATTCTCCTCCACGATCAGATCGTAGAAACTTTATTTTCTTGTTACGATGATTTTCAACTTCACTCTGAAATTCTTTGAACTTTTCAAATGTTTCAGACTTATGTTTCATTAAGTAGATATACCCATATCTGCTCAAATCATCTGTGAAGGTGAGAAAATAATGATACCCGCCGCGAGCCTCAACATTCATTGGACCACATACATCAGTATGTATGATTTCGAACAAATCAGATGCTTACTCAATAGTTCCGGAGAATGGTGTTTTAGTCATCTTGCCCATGAGGCATGGTTCACAAGTACCAAGTGATTCATAATCAAGTGATTCCAAAAGTCCATCAGTATGGAGTTTCTTCATTTGCTTTACACCAATATGACCTAAACGGCAGTGCCACAAATAAGTTGCACTATCATTATCAACTCTACGTATTTTGGCTTCAATATTATGAATATGTGTATCACTACTATTGAGATTCATCAAAAATAGACCACTCTTTAAGGGTGCATGACCATAAAAGATATTACTCATATCAATAGAATAACCATTATTCTCAGATTTAAATGAATAACTGTCTCGCATCAAACAAGATCCAGATATAATGTTCATGCTCAACGCTGGCACCAAATAACAATTATTTTGGTCTAAAACTAATCCTAAAGGTAGATGTAGAGGTAGCGTGCCGACGGCGATCACATCGACTTTGGAACCATTTCCCACGCACATCGTCACCTCGTCCTTAGCCAGTGTTTGCTTAATCCGTTGTCCCTGTTTCGAGTTGCAAATATTAGCAACAGAACCAGTATCAAATACCGAGGTGCTACTGCGAGCTCTGGTAAGGTACACATCAATAACAAGTATATCACATATACCTTTGTTCACCTTGCCATCCTTCTTATCCGCCAAATACTTGGGGCAGTTCCGCTTCCAGTGACCAGTCTGCTTGTAGTAGAAGCACTCAGTCTCAGGCTTAGGTCTAGACTTGGGTTTCTTCTCTTGAGCAGCAACTTGTTTGCTCTTCTTCTTGAAGTTCCCCTTCTTTTTCCCTTTGCCCTTTTTCTTGAAACTGGTGGTCTTATTGACCATCAACACTTGATGCTCCTTCTTGATTTCTACCTCTGCAACCTTTAGCATTGCGAAGAGCTCGGGAATTGTCTTATCCATCCCTTGCATATTATAGTTCATCATGAAGCTCTTTTAGCTTGGTGGCAGTGATTGAAGAATTCTGTCAATGACGCTATCATCCGGAAGATTAACTCCTAGTTGAATCAAGTGATTGTTATACCCAGACATTCTGAGTATATGCTCACTGACAAAACTATTCTCCTCCATCTTGCAGCTGTAGAACTTATTGGAGACTTCGATCTCTTAATCCGGGCATTTGCTTGAAATATTAACTTCAACTCCTAGAACATCTCATATGCTCCATGACGTTCAAAACATCGTTGAAGTCCCAGTTGTAAGCCGTAAAGCATGGCGCACTGAACTATCGAGTAGTCATCAGCTTTGCTCCACCAGACGTTCGTAACATCTGGTGTTGCTCCTGCAGCAGGTTTGGCACCTAGCGGTGCTTCCAGGATGTAATTCTTCTGTGTAGCAATGAGGATAATCCTCAAGTTACGGACCCACTCCGTGTAATTGCTACCATGATCTTTCAATTTTGCTTTCTCAAGGAGTGCATTAAAATTCAACGGAACAACATCACGAGCCATCTATCTACAACAAACATATACAAGGAAAATACAATCAGGTACTAAGTTCATGATAAATTTAAGTTCAATTAATCATATTACTTAAGAACTCCCACTTAGATAGACATCCCTCTAATCATCTAAGTGATCATGTGATCCAAATCAACTAAACCATAACCGATCATCACATGAAATGGAGTAGTTTTCAATGGTGAAGATCACTATGTTGATCATATCTACAATATGATTCACGCTCGACCTTTCGGTCTCAGTGTTCCGAGGCCATATCTGCATATGCTAGGCTCGTCAAGTTTAACCTGAGTATTCTGCATGTGCAAAACTGGCTTGCACCCGTTGTAGATGGACGTAGAGCTTATCACACCCGATCATCACGTGGTGTATGGGCACGAGGAACTTTGGCAATAGTGCATACTCAGGGAGAACACTTTTATCTTGAAATTTAGTGAGTGATCATCTTATAATGCTACTGTCAATGAAAGCAAGATAAGATGCATAAAAGATAAACATCACATGCAATCAATATAAGTGATATGATACGGACATCATCATCTTGTGCTTGTGATCTCCATCTCCGAAGCACCGTCATGATCACCATCGTCACCGGCGCGACACCTTGATCTCCATCATAGCATCATTGTCGTCTCGCTAACTATTGCTTCTACGACTATTGCTACCGCTTAGTGATAAAGTAAAGCAATTACAGGGCGATTGCATTGCATACAATAAAGCGACAACCATATGGCTCCTGTCAGTCACCGATAACTCTGTTACAAAACATGATCATCTCATACAAAAAAATATAGCATCACGTCTTGACCATATCACATCACAACATGCCCTGCAAAAACAAGTTAGACATCCTCTACTTTGTTGTTGCAAATTTTACGTGGCTGTTACGGGTTTAGAAAGAACCGTTCTTACCTACGCATCAAAACCACAACGATAGTTTGTCAAGTTAGTGCTATTTTAACCTTCTCAAGGACCGGGCGTATCCACACTCAGTTCAACTAAAGTTGAAGAAACCGACACCCACCAGCCACCTGTGTGCAAAGCACGTCGGTAGAACTAGTCTCGCGTAAGCGTACGCGTAATGTCGGTCCGGGCCGCCTCATCCAACAATACCGCCGAACCAAAGTATGACATGCTGGTAAGCAGTATGACTTGTATCACCCATAACTCACTTGTGTTCTACTCGTGCATATAACATCAATGCATAAAACCTGGCTCGGATGCCACTGTTGGGTAACGTAGTAATTTGAAAAAAATTCCTACGCACACGCAAGATCATGGTGATGCATAGCAACGAGAGGGGAGAGTGTGTCCATGTACCGTCGTAGACCGAAAGCGGAAGCGTTAGCACAATGCGGTTGATGTAGTCGTACGTCTTCACGAACCGACCGATCAAGTACCGAACGCACGGCACCTCCGAGTTCTTGCACACATTCAACTTGATGACGTCCCTCGAACTCCGATCCAGCCGAGCTTTGAGGGAGAGTTCCGTCAGCACGACGACGTGGTGACGATGATGATGTTCTACCGACGCAGGGCTTCCCCTAAGCACCGCTACGATATTATCGAGGAGGACTATGGTGGAGGGGCGCACCGCACACGGCTAAGAGATCAATGATCAATTGTTGTGTCTATGGGGTGCCCCCTCCCCCCTATATAAAGGAGTGGAGGAGGGGGCCGGCCAAGGGGAGGAGGCACGCCCAAGGGGGGAATCCTACTCCCACCGGGAGTAGGACTCCTCCTTTTCCTATTTGGAGAGGGAGAGGGAAGGAAGAGGAAGGAGGGAGGAAGGAAAGGGGGGACCGGCCCCCTCCCAATTCGGATTGGGCTTGGGGGGGCGCCCCCTCCCTTGCTCCTTTCCCCTCCTTTCCACTAAGTCCATTAAGGCCCATACACCTTCCGGGGGTTCCGATAACCTCCCAGAGCTCCGGTATTGTCCCAATCTCACCCGGAACCATTCCGGTGTCCAAATATAGTCGTCCAATATATCGATCTTTATGTCTCCACCATTTCGAGACTCCTCTTCATGTCCGTGATCACATCTGGGTCTCTGAACAACCTTCGGTAAATCAAAACACATAAACTCATAATATAACCGTCATCTAACTTTAAGCGTGCAGACCCTACGGGTTCGAGAACTATGTAGACATGACCGAGACTCGTCTCCGGTCAATAACCAATAGCGGAAACTGGATCCTCATATTGGCTCCTACATGTTCTACGAAGATCTCTATCGGTCAAACCGCATAACAACATACGTTGTTCCCTTTGTTATCGGTATGTTACTTGCCCGAGATTTGATCGTCGGTATCTCAATACCTAGTTCAATCTCGGTACCAGCAAGTCTCTTTACTCGTTACGTAATGCATCATCCCATAACTAACTCATTAGCTACATTGCTTGCAAGGCTTATAGTGATGTGCATTACCGAGAGGGCCCAAACATACCTCTCCGACAATCGGAGTGACAAATCCTAATCTTGAAATAGGTCAACTCAACAAGTACCTTTGGAGACACCTGTAGAGCACCTTTATAATCACCCAGTTACGTTGTGACGTTTGGTAGCACACAAAGCGTTCCTCCGGTAAGAGGGAGTTACATAATCTCATAGTCATAGGAACATGTATAAGTCATGAAGAAAGCAATATCAACATACTAAACGATCAAGTGCTAAGCTAACAGAATGGGTCAAGTCAATCACATCATTCTCCTAATGATGTGATCCCGTCAATCAAATGACAACTCATGTCTATGGTCCGGAAACTTAACCATCTTTGATTCATGAGCTAGTCAAGTAGAGGCTACTAGTGACACTATGTTTGTCTATATATTCACACATGTATTATGTTTCCGGGTAATACAATTCTAGCATGAATAATAAACATTTATCATGATATGAGGAAATAAATAATAACTTTATTATTGCCCCTAGGGCATATTTCCTTCAGTCTCCCACTTGCACTAGAGTCAATAATCTAGATTAGACAATAATGATTCTAAAACCCATGGAGCCTTGGTGTTGATCATGTTTTGCTCGTGGAAGAGGCTTAGTCAATGGGTCTGCAACATTCAAATCCGTATGTATCTTGCAAATCTCTATGTCTCCCACCTGGACTTGGTCCCGGATGGAATTGAAGCGTCTCTTGATGTGCTTGGTTCTCTTGTGAAATCTGGATTCCTTTGCCAAGGCAATTGCACCAGTATTGTCACAAAAGATTTTCATTGGACCCGATGCGCTAGGTATGACACCTAGATCGGATATGAACTCCTTCATCTGGACTCCTTCATTTGCTGCTTCCGAAGTGGCTATGTACTCCGCTTCACATGTAGATCCCGCCACGACACTTTGTTTAGAACTGCACCAACTGAGAGCTCCACCGTTCTATATAAACACGTATCCAGTTTGCGATTTAGAATCGTCCGGATCAGTGTCAAAGCTTGCATCGACGTAACAATTTACGACTAGCTCTTTGTCACCTCCATAAACGAGAAACATATCCTTTGTACTTTTCAGGTATTTCAGGATGTTCTTGACCGCTGTCCAGTGATCCAATCCTGGATTACTTTGGTACCTCCCTGCTAAACTAATAGCAAGGCGCACATCAGGTCTGGTACACAACATTGCATACATGATAGAGCCTATGGCTGAAGCATAGGGAACTTCTTTCATTTTCTCTCAATCTTCTGCAGTGGTCGGGCATTGAGTCTGACTCAATTTCACACCTTGTATTACAGGCAAGAACCCTTTCTTAGCTTGATCCATTTTGAACTTCTTCAAAACTTTATCAAGGTATGTACTCTGTGGAAGTCCAATTAAGCGTCTTGATTTATCTCTATAGATCTTGATGCCCAATATATAAGCAGCTTCACCGAGGTCTTTCATTGAAAAACTTTTATTCAAGTATTCTTTTATGCTATCCAGAAATTCTATATCATTTCCAATCAATAATATGTCATCCACATATAATATTAGAAATGCTACAGAGCTCCCACTCACTTTCTTGTAAATACATGCTTCTCCAAAAGTCTGTATAAAACCATATGCTTTGATCACACTATCAAAGCGTTTATTCCAACTCCGAGAGGCTTGCACCAGTCCATAAATTGATCGCTGGAGCTTGCACACTTTGTTAGCATCCTTTGGATCGACAAAACCTTCTGGCTGCATCATATACAACTCTTCTTCCAGAAATCCATTTAGGATGCAGTTTTGACATCCATTTGCCAAATTTCATAATCATAAAATGCGGCAATTGCTAACATGATTCAAACAGACTTAAGCATCGCTACGGGTGAGAAAGTCTCATCGTAGTCAACCCCTTGAACTTGTCAAAAACCTTTTGCAACAAGTCGAGATTTGTAGACAGTAACATTACCATCAGCGTCAGTCTTCTTCTTGAAGATCCATTTATTCTCGATGGCTTGCCGATCATCGGGCAAGTCAACCAAAGTCCACACTTTGTTCTCATACATGGATACCATCTCAGATTTCATGGCCTCAAGCCATTTTGCGGAATATGGGCTCATCATCGCTTCCTCATAGTTTGTAGGTTTGCCATGGTCAAGTAACATGACCTCCAGAATAGGATTACCATAGATAGGGACGATGTGATACTCGACAAACGACCCAAGTCCACCTCATTTAAACCTGCAGACGAGATAGTCAAGTTCCAAGTCCACCCAACGGACCCCGCCAAGACAGCATCCATTGGGACACAATTGAGCCCCGTTATGGACGCCGCACTGCGAGATTTCTTACGCGAGAATTGGGACATTTTCGCCTGGCACCCTTCGGACATGCCAGGCATCCCACGTCGGTTGGCCGAACACAACCTTAGTATACTGAAGGGATACAAAACGGTCAAACAAACCCTAAGGCGGTTTTGAGAACCCAAACGGCAAGCCATGGGGGAAGAGCTAGCCAAGCTACTTGAGGCTGGATTCATCAGAGATATTAAACATCCGGATTGGCTGGCAAATTTGGTAATGGTACCAAAAAAGGACAAATCTTGGCACTTATGCGTCGACTTCAAAGACCTCAACAAGTCCTGCCCCAAGGATCCCTTTCCCCTCCCTCGCATCGATCAAATCATCGACGCCACAGCTGGACACGACTCGCTGTGTTTTCTTGACGCATACTCCGGATACCATCATATAAAGATCACAGAGTCTGACCAAGCTGCAACAGCTTTTATAACGCCATATGGCCCTTTTTGCTTCAACACTATGCCTTTCGGGCTCAAGAATGCCGGCGCAACCTATCAACGCATGATCCAAACATGCCTGGAAAAAAGAATTGGCAAAATAGTGGAAGCATATGTGGATGACGTAGTCATAAAAACTAGACACGTCGAATCCCTAATAGATGACTTGAGGCTTACATTCGATAACCTTTAGACATACGACATCAAGTTAAATCCGGAAAAATGCATTTTCGGTGTCCCCTCGGGGAAGCTGCTGGGCTTCATTGTTTCCCATAGAGGAATTGAAGCGAATCCAACAAAAATCCGAGCTCTGTCACAGTTGGCTATACCAACAGACCTCAAGCACATCCAGAAGCTAGATGGATGCGTGGCCGCTTTGAGCCGCTTTATATCCAGGCTAGGAGAAAAGGCATTGCCTCTTTACCGCCTTCTTCGGCGCACCGAACACTTTGTATGGACGGATGCAACCGCGGCCGGACTCGATGAGATAAAGACCTTATTGGCCAGTAATACATTCCTAACAGCGCCAAACATAGGCGAACCTATGCTACTATACATAGCTGCAACACATCAAGTGGTAAGCGCAGTGCTCGTTGTCGAATGAGAGGTGAACGGATACAAATTCCCGCTTCAAAAGCCGGTTTATAACGTATCCACGGTCCTCACCCCATGCAAATCCCGATACCCACACTATCAAAAAATAGCATACGCGGTCTTCATGGCATCTCAGAAGCTAAGGCACTACTTTCAAGAGTGTTCGATTACCGTGGCCTCCGAAGTACCACTCAATGACATAATTAACAACCGCGATGCCACGGGCCGGATCGCTAAATGGGCTATCGAGCTCCTCCCGTTCGACATAATATACAAACCATGGCGAGCCATCAAGTCACAAGTACTGGCTGACTTTGTCGCCGAATGGACAGAAGCCGAACTCCCTAAAGAGTACGGCGCATACTCTAACTGGATCATGCACTTTGACGGCTCCAAAATGCTGGCCGAACTGGGAGCAGGGGTTGTCCTGACATCTCCCACCGGGGACACGGTCCAATACGTCCTACAAATATTGTACACCGACTCCAACAATGTAGCCGAATACGAGGCTCTGTTGCATGGTCTTCGGATGGCAGTCTTTATGGGCATCCAACGCTTGGATATGCGCGGGGATTCGAACCTCGCAATATCACAAATAAATGGATACTTCGATGCCAAGGATCCGAAAATGGCGGCCTATCGTAATGCCGTCCTCAAAATGTCAGCTCGGTTCGAGGGGCTCAAATTACACCATGTGGCTCGAGAAAACAACCAAGCAGCGGAGGTCCTCGCCCGCATCGGCGCTAAACGCGACCCTGTCCCACCCAATATATTCCTGGAAAGGCTATTCAAGCCATCCGTAGTATGGGAAGGGGAGTTCGGCAATACCAGCACGGATCCGAATACACCCCCAGACTCCGAACCATCAGACACAATCGGAGGCTCTGCCACCGAAATAACATCTCCGACCCACGAAATCATGGCCGTAACCGCCCCGTGGACTGAGCCTTTCTTGGCCTACCTAAATAGGCAGGAGCTCCCCGAAGACCAAAACGAAGCACGCTGCATAGTCCGGCGTTCTAAAGCCTACAAAGTCCACGAAGGGGAACTCTACAAGAAAAGCGCGACCGGAGTGCTCCAAAGGTGCATCTCTAAAGAGGAAGGGTGGCAACTCCTGGCTGAAATCCTTGCCGGACTGAGCGGACACCATGCCGCAGCTCGAGCACTAGTCAGCAAAGCCTTCCATACAAGCTTCTATTGGCCGACGGCCCGACAAAACGCAAAGGACCTTGTCCAACATTGCGTCGGCTGCCAGCTCTTCGCCAATCAGAGTCATATGCCCCCCACCGCTCTCCAAACAATCCCCATAACCTGGCCCTTCACCGTCTGGGGGCTGGATATGGTCGGACCTCTTAAAGGGGGAAGCCATAAGAAAAAATACTTGCTGGTCATGGTGGACAAATTCACCAAATGGATCGAAGCTAAACTAATTAAAACGGCAGAATCCGGACCAGTAATAGACTCAATATCCGGGGTCGTACACTGGTACGGTGTCCCCCATAGCATCATCACTGACAACTTCAAATTTCACAGCCGATGAAAGCGTAAAACTGTGCGGCCAAAAATGGCATTAGCTCGACTACGCTTCCGTCTACCACCCTGCAAACAAACGACCATACGAACGTGCAATGGTCTCACATGAGCGACATAAAAACCCAAAACTAGGCGATCTTTAACAGAATCGGTACGCACTGGGTAGAGGAGCTAAACTACGTACTACTGGGGCTGCGGACCACCCGAATTAACCACCGGATATACACCATTTTTGGTGATGGTGCGGAAGTATACTACCCTGCGACATAATTAGATGATTCCCACCATACGCATGTACCAGAGAAAGGAAGCCGAGTTAGATCGGCAGGTAACTTGGATGCCCTGAGGAGGAGCGTGTCACACCCTAGCTAGTCATGCATTAGAGTGTTGCATCATGTTTACTCTTTCATCAGAAACTTGAATGGGGATGACAGAACCCCCAGTCCCCTCTGAAACCAACTAGGGTTACTAAAATAATTTTTCAATGAACCTGAAATGCCCTTCTAAAATGCCCATCATTTTTGCCTTGGTTCAGAACCTCTGCCAAAAGTGGTGCACATTTTTCTAGGCCAACCTAGGGTTTTGAATTAAATCATAGATATTTGAATTTGGGCATTTAAAATAATATAAAATATTTAAATGCTCAAATATCTCCAAACTAAAATGTTTCATGTTGGAAATAATCCAACTATGGACCAGGAGTAGTTTGGTGATTTTTGGAGTTGCCTAGGTATTTTATTTAATTCAACAAAGTTGCAGATATATTAAATAAAAACAGAAAACAGAAAATTAAATAAAAGGAGTAGACTTACCTGGACCTACCTGCCCAGCCCAGCCGGCCCAGCACTGTGCTGGCCCGTGCCAGCCAGCTGCTTCCCCTTGCCAGAGCAGGCAGGGAGGTGAGCATGGCGCGCCCGAGCTCGCCACGCACCACCCAGCCTCTCTGCATCGCCCTGGTCGCCGTTGCGCCGCGTGGATCGTCTTCTGGTCGTCGCCCCGACCTCGCCGACACCCCATTCACTCTCCCCGGCTCTCCCTCGCTCTCTCTCCGCCCGACCAAACACCACCGTCGCCGCCGTTCGCCATAGCCACCGTCTCCGACCACCCCTCGCTCCCCCGACCAGCTCAGGAGCTCCGCCTCGACTCCCTCTTCCTCCCCACCGCTCCACGGGTCCCCGGAAGCCCTGCATCGCCGCCACGTCGCCGTTCCCCTCTTCGGGCTCCGACCACCGTCGCCGTCGAATTCGCCGTCTCCAGCGCGTCCCCGAGCCCGCTACGACGCCCACTGCAACCGCGGTGAGCTACGCCACCGTTCCCCCCTCTTCTCCCCCTCGTTCCCTCACCGTAGCTTCCTCCCCACCACGCGAACCTCCGCCGTCGGCGAGCTCGCCGTCGACGCAGCTCCGGTGACCATTTGGTCACCCCGGCGAGTCCAACGAGTTCACAGAACCCCGTAGAGCATCCCTAGCGCCTCGTTTGCTCGACTTCGAGCTCCAGCACCGTTCCCGTGCACGACCGAACCCCGGCGGCCGCAGCCGAGCTCACCGCCGTCGACTCCGGCCACCCCGACCCCAACGGGCTCCGCCAAGAGCTGCGGGTTGTCCTCAGCTCCACTCCGGTGGCCTCCGCGGTCCATTTGGTGGCCGAAACGACCAAAACCACTCTCGCCGCCGCGCTAATGGTCGCCGCCGGCCAGAACTCCGGCGGGCTGACGTGGCCTAGTTAATTAGTCACTAACCCCCCACCTACTGACGCTGACAAGTGGGCCCAGGGCTAGTCAAAGCTAACCAGCCCGGGTCAACGCGGGATTAGCCCCTGTGTCACTGACGTGTGGACCCCACACGTCAGGTTTGACCCGAGCCAGCCCTGTTGACCTGCTGATGCCACTGTGACGTCAGGCTGACGCAGTAATTGAATTTCTGGATTTAAATTAAATCAGGAAATTCCAGAATATTAATTAAACTTCAAAAATTCATAACTTTTATTCTGTAACTCCAAATTGGACAAATTATATATGAAAAATGATCAGAAAAATCCAATCTATCCATCTGTACTATTTTCATGCATGATCAAACAAGTTAACTTGATGTTTTAAGCAGAACAAGAAAAGGCACTTTAAAAGGCCATATTTGAATTTGGAATTTGAATCTTTGATTCAAATTTGTTCAAACACTTCTGGCTTTAGTTGCATTAGCCCAACACACTCATATTGCCATGTTTCATGCATGCATCATATTGTTGCACATTGTTTGGTGATGCTTGTGTATCGATGTCCTTTGCGACAGGATCTGTTCCCGAGGAGTACCGTGATTACCCTAACGAAGAACCGTATCCGTGCATCGAACCATCAGGCAAGCAACCAACCATTTGATCATATCGATACAATCCCATGTTCTCGCTCCTGCTCTCTTTTACTGCATTAAGACAACGCGATTCAAACTGCTGTGTGCTACGGTAGTTGAACCCATTTCCTCTGCATGACCTGTCATTGCCACAGTAACTAGATGAAACCCACTAGCATGTGTAGGAGTTGATTGAGCCATATGTATGTGTTGTTCCTACCTTGCTATGCCTGCTATGCTTAGAGTTGTGTCAGGTCTGGTTCATCTGGGTGATGGGCTAGAGTGAAATGATTATGTCGGTAATGAGAGTGGTGTGGTGAACACGATTTGGTAAAGGTATCGATGAGAGGCCATGTAGGAGTACATGGTGGGTTGTTTCATTGAAGCCGACCTTAAGCACTGAGATCTGTATGTGTGATTTAAGAATCAGCTACTACCATGCATTGGGCCCGAAACCAATGGACCCTCTCGGCTTCTTATTCACCCTAGTTCTCCGTCCAGGAGTTGCAAGTAGTTTCTGGTGTTTGTAGCCTACTGGAGGCCGTGGACAGCGCTGACCGTAGGGGTGGGCTGTGATGCGGTAGGTACGTGGCACGGTGTACCGAATACCCGTTAGGTATCTCGGGAACCCTGTTCACATCGTTCGGGGCCGTATGGGAAACCTCGGCCGGACTCCCTGCGGATGGAACCTGAATAGGCGATAAACCTGGACTGGAGGCTTAGGTGATTAGGTAGGTCGTGGCCGACACCCACGTTGGGCTTCCGCTTGAAGGTTGCCGAGTACATGTCGTGTAAACGACGGTAAGTGGTGAGAGCGTGTATGAAGAAGTACACCCCTGCAGGGTTAACATGATCTATTCGAATAGCCGCGTCCGCGGTAAAGGACTACTTGGTTGCCTATACAGTTCATAGACAAGTAAATGGAAACTACTAAAAGCCTCAAGATAAGTGTGAGTGCCGAGGATGGCTCTTCCGTAGGAAGACGGAGGTGGATCCTCGGTAGTGTATTGAAGTGGTGAGTAGTGGACTCGTGTGCGCAAAACCATTTCAAGTTGGAGTATCGTAGGATAGTCTAGCCAAGAGTCAAAGCTGGCTTGCTGCAATAACTCCACCAACCCTTCTTGATACTATGCATGTATGTAGGATCTGATGTAAGTCTTGCTGAGTACCTTTGTACTCATGTTGCTATAATCTACATTTTTACAGAAGACGCTGCAACCCCTTCTGATGGGTTCTATGTAGACGTTGACATCAACGAGTAGGCTAAAGACCCAGGTGGTGACCCTGAGCTTGTGAAGGACCACGTAGTATAGCTAGGCTTTCCAAGCCTCTTTTATTTTACTAGTTGTCTGTACTCAGACAAGTTACTTCCGCTGTTGGCTTGTATGACTGTATGACTTGTATGTTGGGTCGTGAGACCCGTACCTTTGTGTATGATATGTATGGCTCCCTGAGCCTTAAATAAAGTACTTGTGTCATAGAGTCATGTTGTGATGCTTCGTTGTATTTGCACATATCGAGCATATTGTGTGTATGATTGAAATGCTTGGTATGTGTGGGATCTGACTATCTAGTTGTTTATCTTTAGTAGCCTCTCTTACCGGGAAATGTCTCCTAGTGTTACCGCTGAGCCATGGTAGCTTGCTACTGCTCTGGAACACTTAGGCTGGCCGGCATGTGTCCTTCTTCGTTCCTGTGTCTGTCCCTTCGGGGAAATGTCACGCTTTGAGTACCGGAGTCCTGTTAGCCCGCTACAGCCCGGTTTACCGGAGTCCTGCTAGCCCAGTGCTACAGCCCGGACCCACTTGCTGATGACCGACACGTTCGAAGCTGGGTCATGGATGCCTGTCCCTGTAAGTCTGTGCCACTTTGGGTTTACGACTAGTCATGTCAGCCCGGGCTCCTTATCATATGGATGCTAGCGACACTATCATATACGTGAGCCAAAAGGCGCAAACGGTCCCGGGAAAAGGTAAGACGACACCCGTGGGGATACCGTGCGTGAGGCCGCAAAGTGATATGAGGTGTTACCAGCTAGATCGATGTGACATCGAGTCGGGGTCCTGACAGCGTTGGCATCAGAGCCGGACTGCCTGTAGGTTCTCCAAGCCAAACTGGTCGATGTTGAGTCTAGAAATTCTTTAGTTATATGTAGGGGAATTGTTTGTGGGTTGGAACGTAAGGCTCTTTTTACTCCTTATACCTTATGACTTTCTGATCTGAGTCAGTCCATTCTTCCACCGGGGGTTAAGGAATTAGGATCTATTCTCTCTATCAGGATCACGTGTTACTAATCAGTAGTACCTTATAAGTTTGATGGTTACAAGCCTAGTTCAGTTCTACTACCACATTATGTTGTTAGAATGGTTTCAGAACTTTGATATGATGATGTTGAGTGTGTACGAAATCCTTTGTCAAATGTCTCAAAATCCTTTTTGAGCATTTACAGCTGTTATGCTGCCGAAATTTTGCTAGAAATTCTAATGCCTTTGCATTATGATTGTGCTTTCAGATGGCCACTCGCGACCTCAATCAAGTGGTTCGCCTGACTCGATGCCTAGATGTACCCGGCCATACTGCTAAGTTGGTCAGGGTAATGACTGAGGCTGGATACCGCTGGTATCCTGAGTACACGGTCGAAGAGCAATTCCGAGATTTCAATCAAAGCCAGTATCTCTGCACTGTCAGGATATTTCCATCTTATCCTGGATCCACCGAGCCTCTTCACTGCTCCTATGGACTCGGGGTTACTATTGAGATGGCTGTGCAGGACGCCGCCTACTCTATGATGACCATTATGCGAGTCAGATCTGGTTTATTTCGGGACTCTGACTTCCGGTATATGCCAGGATCACTTCCGGGAGCACAAGGGTATCTCCAGGCTATCTATGCTGACTCCACTCAGGAGGATTCACGGACTCGCACCACTGCTGAGATGCTCGAGGATAAGGACCGTGAAAATCGGGCCTTAAGGTTAGAGCTCTTCAATACCCGTGCTGACCACTGGGCCACTTTGACTCGGTTCGCACCGGCGGTGCAAGCTGGATATTCAGATATGCGCGATCTCTATCCTGTGAGATCTGCTCTGCCGGACGTGATGGTTTGGCGTGATGTAGGAGGCATCACCCCACCTCGCGGTCCCCGCAGGCCACCGTTTGTTGGTCCAAGGCCTCATCCTAGCCCCTATGGTCCACAAGCTCCGCGAGACCGTCTGTTTCCGGATGATCACGTTGAACTTCCAGGCTATGGAGGTGACTTCTACGAGGACTACTACGGATCGGTCTGAGTTAGTAGTAGTATCACTAGTTCGCACTAGCTGTGTCGTCTATCGTCCTGCGTGACTCGTGGGATATGACCTAGTTGTACTCTTTCCGGAGATGTAGAAAAATAATGTATAGGAGCTTGGAATGCCTCCGATGAGATGTAATCCTCTTCTCACCGTATTAGTACTTTGCTTGGTCTTGTACTAAACCTGTATGGTGTGTATGACGATGGAATAAAGAAGCAGTTTCTGTATCTACCATGTCATACGGATGATCATCTTGCATTCCGAGTTATTCCTTACATTATGTATCCTATGTCGGAATTTATCATTCTGACTAAATCATTGTCTTGTTTACCTAGGATGGTCAACACGCGCGCTAACCCTGCTTCCCAAGAGCAGGCCGAAGGCAGTGAAGCCAGGAATGAAAATCTGCCTCATCCTCCTTCACTAGCCGAGGTGATGATGGAAGCTGAGAGAAACAAGCGGGAGACAAACCGTTTGTTGGAGCGTATTGAACAGAATACAGCACACCATCAGAGGGCTAACGTGGTGTCACTCAGTGATTTTATCAAATTGCATCCACCCACGTTCCACCACTCCGTCGAGCCTCTCGACGCTGATGACTGGCTTCGCAGTATCTCTCACAAGCTGCGTTCCGCGCTGGTAGCGGAGGCTGACAAGGTCACCTTTGCTGCATATCATCTTGAAGGCCCCGCCAGTCTATGGTGGGAGAATTATGGAGCTATGCGCCCAGCGGGCCATGTCACTACTTGGGCTGAGTTCAGCGAGGCTTTCCGTGAACATCACATTCCGGAGGGTCTCATGGACCGTAAACGTGAAGAATTTTGCAGTTTCACCCAAGGCCGACTTTCTGTGGATGTCTATAGCAGAGAGTTTGGTAATCTCGCCCGATATGCAACTGAGGAAGTGTCTACTGACGCCAAGAAGCAAGCAAGGTTCCGTAAGGGCCTTAGTCCTGAGCTTCGCCGCGACCTCCGTCTGCATGAGTGCACATCTTTTTCGAAACTTGTCAACAAAGCCATCAGTGCTGAAACTGGTCAGACTGACTATGACGCAACACGCAAGCATGGACGTGACATGGGTTCCTCATCCGGTGCTGGTCCTCAGAAGCGCCGCGTGTGGGTACCCAACACCGCCCTGCCACCCAGGTTCACACCGAGGCCATCTTTCCAGGCGCCTCGCCCCGCTCAACAGTCTGCTCCAGCCAAGCCCTATGGGGGTCCAACCAATAATGCTCCTCCACGTACCAGTTCCGTGACTTGTTTCAAGTGTGGGGAATCTGGTCACTATATGCGTGAGTGTCCCCAGACCAACCCCAATCAATCTGCTAAAGCTGTTGGCCGTGGCAAGCCGACAGGGAAGGTGTTTCATGCTAAACCGGTCACCGCTTCACGTGGCCATGTCAACTGTATCTCTGCCGAAGAAGCTCAAGAGGATCCCAACGTCGTTCTCGGTACGCTTCTTGTTAATTGCCACCCGGCATCTGTTCTTTTCGATACAGGAGCCTCTCATTCTTTTATATCTGAAAATTATGCTCGTTTGCATAACGTTGCATTCTGTGACTTGCCATCCTCTATGGTAATTCAAACTCCGGGATCCAAATGGCAAACTTCTAGAGTAAGCCATGGAAATGAAATCCAAGTCGACAGACTTGTTTTTCTCGCATCTTTGATAGCCCTTAAATCTTCAGATATTAATATCATTTTGGGTATGGACTGGATGTCAGCTCATCAAGCCAAAATTGATTGCTTCTCTAGGACTGTTCAACTCACCCATCCTTCGGGCAAGATAGTCAATGTTTTGACTCGAATAGCCAAGCGACAATTATATTCTCTTAACGCCAGCCCTTTGCCAGACCTTGAGGACGTTCCGGTAGTCCGTGACTTCCCGGATGTCTTTCCAGAGGAATTGCCAGGTGTCCCACCTGACAGGGATGTTGAGTTCGTAATAGACCTCATTCCAGGAACCGTTCCGATTGCTAGAAGACCTTATAAGATGGCACCCCTAGAACTAGCCGAGCTTAAGAAACAACTCGATGAATCCTTGAAAAAGGGTTTCATCCGCCCTAGTTCATCTCCGTGGGCTTGCCCCGTCCTATTCGTCAAGAAGAAGGATGGTACGGACCGGATGGTTGTAGATTACCGACCTGTCAACCTGGTCACAATCAAAAACAAATATCCACTTCCCAGGATCAACGACCTGTATGATCAGCTCGCTGGATCCTCAGTCTTCTCCAAGATGGATTTGAGGTTGGGCTACCATCAAATCAAAATCAGAAACGGGGACATTCCTAAAACGGCCTTTGTTACTCGCTATGGCCAATACGAGTACACCGTCATGTCCTTCGGTTTAACCAACGCTCCAGCCACCTTTTCTCGGTTAATGAACTCAATCTTCATGGAGTATTTGGATAAATTCGTCGTAGTTTATCTCGATGATATACTCATCTACTCCAAGAACGAGGAAGAACATGCCGAACATCTAAGGCTAGTGTTGAAGAAACTTCGAGAGCATCGCCTTTATGCCAAATTTTCTAAATGTGAATTCTGGTTGTCAGAAGTGACCTATCTGGGTCATGTAATATCTGGTAAAGGTATTGCTGTTAACCCTGAGCGAGTTCAAGCCGTCCTTAATTGGACTCCACCTGAATCGGTCAAGCAAGTTCGGAGTTTTCTGGGCTTAGCGAGCTATTGTCGTCGCTTTGTCGAGAACTTCTCCAAAGTTGCCAAACCCCTAACCGAACTCCTCAAGAAAGATAAGAAGTTCGAATGGACTCCACAATGTGAGCACAGCTTTCAGGAACTGAAAAGACGCCTGACTTCTGCTCCCGTGCTGGTACCGCCAGACTTCTCCAAGACTTTGTTATCTACTGCGACGCCTCGCGACAAGGACTAGGTTGCATTCTCATGCAAGATCGACACGTAATTGCTTACGCTTCGCGGCAATTGCACCCACATGAGGAGAACTATCCTACCCATGATCTAGAGCTTGCAGCCGTAGTCTATGCACTTAAGACCTGGCGACATTACCTCCTCGGTAATCGTTGCGAAATATTCACTGATCACCAAAGCCTGAAGTACATCTTCACCCAACCGGATCTGAATCTCAGGCAGAGACGTTGGGTTGAATTGATCACAGACTTCGACTTAGGCATAACCTACACCCCGGGGAAAGCCAACGTCATGGCTGATGCGCTAAGTCGTAAATCTTATTGTAACAATCTGATGTTACAACAAAGTCAACCGCTTCTCCATGAGGAATTTCGGAAGCTTAACCTTCACATTGTACCTCAAGGTTTTCTCTCCACCTTGGTGGCAAAACCTACCCTTACGGATCAAATTATCAAAGCACAGAAGGTAGATCCGGGAATCTCCCGCATCAAGAGGAACATTCAGAAAGGAATTGCGAATTGTTTCTCCATTAATGATCAAGGAGTCGTATACTTCGGGAATCGACTAGTGGTTCCCAAAGTGCGCAACCTGAGGCGATTGATCCTTAAGGAAGCTCATGAATCTCCTCTCACCATTCATCCCGGTAGCACAAAATGTATCAGGACCTACGCCAGAGGTTCTGGTGGACTAGGATGAAGAGAGAAATTGCTCAGTATATTGCCAATTGCGACGTCTGCCGTCGTGTAAAAGCAGAGCATCAACGGCCTGCTGGCACCCTTCAACCCTTAGCTATTCCTGAATGGAAATGGGATAAAATTGGTATGGATTTCATTACCGGTTTTCCCAGGACCAAAAGAGGGAATAATGCTATTTTCGTCGTGGTCGATCGTCTTTCCAAAGTAGCTCATTTCTTACCTGTTCGTGAGAGTATAACCGCTAGTCAGCTGGCAGACTTATACATCTCCCGAATAGTGTCCCTCCATGGTGTTCCTTTGGAAATCAATTCGGATCGAGGAAGTCTTTTCACCTCTCGATTTTGGGAAAGTTTCCAAAATGCTATGGGAACTCGTCTCTCCTTTAGCACCGCTTTCCACCCTCAGTCAAGTGGTCAAGTGGAACGCGTCAATCAGATTCTAGAAGACATGCTTCGAGCCTCTGTTATCTCGTTCGGAATGGACTGGGAGAAGTGCCTTCCATTTGCCGAATTCGCTTACAACAACAGCTATCAATCTAGCTTGGGTAAAGCCCCTTTTGAAGTTCTCTATGGACGACGATGTCGAACACCCCTTAACTGGTCAGAGACCGGGGAAAGACAATTCTTTGGCCCGGATATGATTCAGGAAGCAGAAGAACAAGTTCGTATCGTTCGTGAAAAGTTGAAAACAGCCCAATCCCGTCAAAAGAGTCAATATGACCGAAAACATAAGGCTATGACTTTTGAGGTTGACGAGAAGGCTTACCTTCGGGTCACCCCTCTGAAGGGAACCCATCGTTTCGGTATCAAAGGCAAATTGGCTCCTCGTTACATTGGACCTTTTCGCATTCTTGCCAAACGAGGAGAAGTTGCCTACCAATTGGAACTACCTCCGCACCTCTCCAGAGTTCACGATGTCTTCCACGTTTCTCAACTCAGGCGTTGCTTCTCGGATCCTATCCGTGAAGTGGACCACGAAACGCTTGATCTCCAAGATAATCTTACGTATCGAGAGTACCCCATTCGTATCCTCGATCAAGCCGAACGTACCACGCGACGTCATAATATCAAGTTTCTCAAGGTTCAATGGTCGCACCATTCTGAAGATGAAGCAACTTGGGAAAGGGAGGATCGTCTTCGACTCGAGTATCCCGCCTTCTTCTCGGAGGAACCCAAATCTCGGGACGAGATTCTTTTGAGTGGGGGTGAGTTGTCACACCCTAGCTAGTCATGCATTAGAGTGTTGCATCATGTTTACTCTTTCATCAGAAACTTGAAATGGGGATGACAGAACCCCCAGTCCCCTCTGAAACCAACTAGGGTTACTAAAATAATTTTTCAATGAACCTGAAATGCCCTTCTAAAATGCCCATCATTTTTGCCTTGGTTCAGAACCTCTGCCAAAAGTGGTGCACATTTTTCTAGGCCAACCTAGGGTTTTGAATTAAATCATAGATATTTGAATTTGGGCATTTAAAATAATATAAAATATTTAATGCTCAAATATCTCCAAACTAAAATGTTTCATGTTGGAAATAATCCAACTATGGACCAGGAGTAGTTTGGTGATTTTTGGAGTTGCCTAGGTATTTTATTTAATTCAACAAAGTTGCAGATATATTAAATAAAAACAGAAAACAGAAAATTAAATAAAAGGAGTAGACTTACCTGGACCTACCTGCCCAGCCCAGCCGGCCCAGCACTGTGCTGGCCCGTGCCAGCCAGCTGCTTCCCCTTGCCAGAGCAGGCAGGGAGGTGAGCATGGCGCGCCCGAGCTCGCCACGCACCACCCAGCCTCTCTGCATCGCCCTGGTCGCCGTTGCGCCGCGTGGATCGTCTTCTGGTCGTCGCCCCGACCTCGCCGACACCCCATTCACTCTCCCCGGCTCTCCCTCGCTCTCTCTCCCGCCCGACCGAACACCACCGTCGCCGCCGTTCGCCATAGCCACCGTCTCCGACCACCCCTCGCTCCCCCGACCAGCTCAGGAGCTCCGCCTCGACTCCCTCTTCCTCCCCACCGCTCCACGGGTCCCCGGAAGCCCTGCATCGCCGCCACGTCGCCGTTCCCCTCTTCGGGCTCCGACCACCGTCGCCGTCGAATTCGCCGTCTCCAGCGCGTCCCCGAGCCCGCTACGACGCCCACTGCAACCGCGGTGAGCTACGCCACCGTTTCCCCCTCTTCTCCCCCTCGTTCCCTCACCGTAGCTTCCTCCCCACCACGGCCGAACCTCCGCCGTCGCCGAGCTCGCCGTCGACGCAGCTCCGGTGACCATTTGGTCACCCCGGCGAGTCCAACGAGTTCACAGAACCCCGTAGAGTATCCCTAGCGCCTCGTATTGCTCGACTTCGAGCTCCAGCACCGTTCCCGTGCACGACCGAACCCCGGCGGCCGCAGCCGAGCTCACCGCCGTCGACTCCGGCCACCCCGACCCCAACGGGCTCCGCCAAGAGCTGCGGGTTGTCCTCAGCTCCACTCCGGTGGCCTCCGCGGTCCATTTGGTGGCCGAAACGACCAAAACCACTCTCGCCGCCGCGCTAATGGTCGCCGCCGGCCAGAACTCCGGCGGGCTGACGTGGCCTAGTTAATTAGTCACTAACCCCCCCACCTACTGACGCTGACAAGTGGGCCCAGGGCCTAGTCAAAGCTAACCAGCCCGGGTCAACGCGGGATTAGCCCCTGTGTCACTGACGTGTGGACCCCACACGTCAGGTTTGACCCGAGCCAGCCCTGTTGACCTGCTGATGCCACTGTGACGTCAGGCTGACGCAGTAATTGAATTTCTGGATTTAAATTAAATCAGGAAATTCCAGAATATTAATTAAACTTCAAAAATTCATAACTTTTATTCTGTAACTCCAAATTGGACAAATTATATATGAAAAATGATCAGAAAAATCCAATCTATCCATCTGTACTATTTTCATGCATGATCAAACAAGTTAACTTGATGTTTTAAGCAGAACAAGAAAAGGCACTTTAAAAGGCCATATTTGAATTTGGAATTTGAATCTTTGATTCAAATTTGTTCAAACACTTCTGGCTTTAGTTGCATTAGCCCAACACACTCATATTGCCATGTTTCATGCATGCATCATATTGTTGCACATTGTTTGGTGATGCTTGTGTATCGATGTCCTTTGCGACAGGATCTGTTCCCGAGGAGTACCGTGATTACCCTAACGAAGAACCATATCCGTGCATCGAACCATCAGGCAAGCAACCACCCATTTGATCATATCGATACAATCCCATGTTCTCGCTCCTGCTCTCTTTTACTGCATTAAGACAACGCGATTCAAACTGCTGTGTGCTACGGTAGTTGAACCCATTTCCTCTGCATGACCTGTCATTGCCACAGTAACTAGATGAAACCCACTAGCATGTGTAGGAGTTGATTGAGCCATATGTATGTGTTGTTCCTACCTTGCTATGCCTGCTATGCTTAGAGTTGTGTCAGGTCTGGTTCATCTGGGTGATGGGCTAGAGTGAAATGATTATGTCGGTAATGAGAGTGGTGTGGTGAACACGATTTGGTAAAGGTATCGATGAGAGGCCATGTAGGAGTACATGGTGGGTTGTTTCATTGAAGCCGACCTTAAGCACTGAGATCTGTATGTGTGATTTAAGAATCAGCTACTACCATGCATTGGGCCCGAAACCAATGGACCCTCTCGGCTTCTTATTCACCCTAGTTCTCCGTCCAGGAGTTGCAAGTAGTTTCTGGTGTTTGTAGCCTACTGGAGGCCGTGGACAGCGCTGACCGTAGGGGTGGGCTGTGATGCGGTAGGTACGTGGCACGGTGTACCGAATACCCGTTAGGTATCTCGGGAACCCTGTTCACATCGTTCGGGGCCGTATGGGAAACCTCGGCCGGACTCCCTGCGGATGGAACCTGAATAGGCGATAAACCTGGACTGGAGGCTTAGGTGATTAGGTAGGTCGTGGCCGACACCCACGTTGGGCTTCCGCTTGAAGGTTGCCGAGTACATGTCGTGTAAACGACGGTAAGTGGTGAGAGCGTGTATGAAGAAGTACACCCCTGCAGGGTTAACATGATCTATTCGAATAGCCGCGTCCGCGGTAAAGGACTACTTGGTTGCCTATACAGTTCATAGACAAGTAAATGGAAACTACTAAAAGCCTCAAGATAAGTGTGAGTGCCGAGGATGGCTCTTCCGTAGGAAGACGGAGGTGGATCCTCGGTAGTGTATTGAAGTGGTGAGTAGTGGACTCGTGTGCGCAAAACCATTTCAAGTTGGAGTATCGTAGGATAGTCTAGCCAAGAGTCAAAGCTGGCTTGCTGCAATAACTCCACCAACCCTTCTTGATACTATGCATGTATGTAGGATCTGATGTAAGTCTTGCTGAGTACCTTTGTACTCATGTTGCTATAATCTACATTTTTACAGAAGACGCTGCAACCCCTTCTGATGGGTTCTATGTAGACGTTGACATCAACGAGTAGGCTAAAGACCCAGGTGGTGACCCTGAGCTTGTGAAGGACCACGTAGTATAGCTAGGCTTTCCAAGCCTCTTTTATTTTACTAGTTGTCTGTACTCAGACAAGTTACTTCCGCTGTTGGCTTGTATGACTGTATGACTTGTATGTTGGGTCGTGAGACCCGTACCTTTGTGTATGATATGTATGGCTCCCTGAGCCTTAAATAAAGTACTTGTGTCATAGAGTCATGTTGTGATGCTTCGTTGTATTTGCACATATCGAGCATATTGTGTGTATGATTGAAATGCTTGGTATGTGTGGGATCTGACTATCTAGTTGTTTATCTTTAGTAGCCTCTCTTACCGGGAAATGTCTCCTAGTGTTACCGCTGAGCCATGGTAGCTTGCTACTGCTCTGGAACACTTAGGCTGGCCGGCATGTGTCCTTCTTCGTTCCTGTGTCTGTCCCTTCGGGGAAATGTCACGCTTTGAGTACCGGAGTCCTGTTAGCCCGCTACAGCCCGGTTTACCGGAGTCCTGCTAGCCCAGTGCTACAGCCCGGACCCACTTGCTGATGACCGACACGTTCGAAGCTGGGTCATGGATGCCTGTCCCTGTAAGTCTGTGCCACTTTGGGTTTACGACTAGTCATGTCAGCCCGGGCTCCCTATCATATGGATGCTAGCGACACTATCATATACGTGAGCCAAAAGGCGCAAACGGTCCCGGGAAAAGGTAAGACGACACCCGTGGGGATACCGTGCGTGAGGCCGCAAAGTGATATGAGGTGTTACCAGCTAGATCGATGTGACATCGAGTCGGGGTCCTGACAGAGCGCGATGTCGCAAAAGCCCATTTCGCATTTTATCAGCAACAGGCTCGACGATATCAAAGCAGAGAAGTGCGGGCCAAAACTTACAATATTGGCGAACTCGTTCTACGCCTACCGGAGAAGAAGGACAAACTCAAACCCAAGTGGGAAGGTCCCTTCGTCATTGACAAAGTTCTCACCAGAGGAGCGTACCGTCTATGTAATGCATCCGATAACAGACTCGAGCCGAACCCATGGAATGCGGCCAGACTCTAGAGATCCTACGCCTAACGCCGAACTCAGTGTTCATGTCCTCACCCCTCCTTTTTAATTATGCTCCACCTCTTTTCCTCTCCTTTCTCGACTTTTTCTTTTTTTCTTTTTCCTTCTCTCCTCACACAAAGTATTTAATACAGTGTGGGTTACCAGATCATTCCGGCCGTACTATGTGTGTAAGCTATACCTGGGGGCTTCCTATTCGGAAGGTAGACATAATTACTTTAAATGGCTTTTTGCCCATCGCATATGCGTTCCTTTTCCATATGTGCCTTTCTTCACTATTTTATGCATCGATATGACTTAAGATGTGGCCAAGCTGGATTGCCTGGCTCTTGTGTTTATGCCCTGCGTTCCCGTTAATTCGGCTAGGGCATAAGGGGAGCACCTCTGCGATTGTTACTGCCGGTAAGCCGGATGTGTACCTCAGACTGGGTGGAGCCGAAAGCTAGTTTCCTTAAGGGAATATTCATTCAGTGAACAAAGGATGTATTTGCTGGTTACAAAAAAAACCCCGAAGCTTTTTATCCTGCGCCATAGTTCGTAGTCCGCACATGTGTATTGACACATGCATACCCAGGGAAAGGAACCCCTAACGGAACTATCCTCCCTAGAAGATGTTTCTTGCTATCCATGCAATATAACATAACTAGTTGGGTACTTGTCTGTTCAAGCACTTATGACCCCTACGCCTGGTCTCCATGCATACCCCGGTTCTTGTATAACTGAGCGGGTATTCGGACACACCCCAGACTATAGGGTCCGGGGGCTGAAGCGAAAAGGTCCGCCACAACAACTGATTTCAATCCGGCTAGGGGATGTTTATGCTAATTAAATTACAAAGTCACTGAGACTGACTATACTCCTCCTCTATACCATCTAACAGGCTATCTAGCCTACAATCTTGCTGAGAACACTTAGCGGCTAGCGCTACCTGGTCATATACCAGACTCACGGGAATTTCTTGCCATCCGGCCCCGCCGGTCCTACTTCGGCCATATGGTTCGGGTCCAGCTTGGTGTAGCTCGTATTCACCATTGCCCAGGCTTCTCTTGCTCCTTGTCGGCATGATGATATCTTCCATAGATGGAAGAGCCGCCGGGCTCCTTGAAGCAGGTCCGCAAGCTCCCCCATGCCATTCGGCAGGAGGCTCGATGGCCACAAGGCCTGAGCAACGCCGTGCATCACCCGCCGAGCACGCTCGTGCAACTGCGAAAGTTCTTGCAGAAAATCACCTGCAGATGAGTGCATCTCCTCTTCAGGGCGACCCGTTAACATTCTTGCAGGCAAAATTTTTCATTGAGACTTCCTCGCCGAACTATCACACAGTTCGCTTGAGCTCTTACCATAAATGCCGCGTCGAAGCTTTTTGTTCTCCTTCACGGAGTCCGCCAGTTGAGCGCGAATGTCCTTTAATTCCACGTCCAGACGGATATTGGCATCTCGTAGCTTATTCTTCTCTCGAGTCACCTGCGTAAGAACGCGCTCGCCTGCCTTTAGCTGCCATTGGAGATGTGAATCGTCACCCATTACGCCCTCCGGATTCACCCCGGGATTGTCTGCAGAATCTTCTATTAGACTAACCGCACCAGCCATTTACTAACTGATACGTCTGCGTATAATAGAAACAATTATTACTAGAGGGGGCCCTTTGGGATCCCTCTAACCTGGCCACCGCATCAATCAACTGGGCTTTGCATGCCTCCAGCTCCCGCGCCAATTGTTTGTTCTTGTCCACAAGGACCTGTGCATATATTGATCCTTCAAACAGTTGTCCCAACTATTCCAAGTCTCAGGAGCTACTACTATACATACTTATCAAAATTTCTTACCCGGTCTTTGGTATACTGGTTTGTCGCTTGAGCAAGCCCGCCTCAAGCAGCTCGAACATACGCGTACGCCGAATTGAAGGCATTAAAAGCCTCTTCGGAAAAGATGTTGTTCCGAAGCACGGCCCTCCGGCGCCGGTGATTCATGGCGCTCTCCACTTCGGAGTTCGTGGCCGAACACATATACGCATCCTCCGTCGGGGGGCTATGCGGTGTTGGCCCCGTGTCCGCCTCCGCTCCCAAAGCCGGTTCTGGAACCCGGCTGGTGGAGGCGTGATTGGTGGGGTCCCCGGATATAGTCCGGTTATTCCTCTTCCTGCCAGACACAAAGGGTGCGGTCATATTTCAAACTCTGTAAATTGCAGGGCAGGTCATTACTTTACCTCTGTAGTGGTGTGTCAACCCTCACCGCCTTCCTCTTGTGCCTGCCCGATCCGGACGCCCGTGGTTGACGAGTCCCTAGGGGCTCGGCCCTTCGCTCCGGCCGTCATTTCTGCAAATAGAACGACGCCTCAATGGTAAATTACAATACCTGGGGGGAATCCTCTTCGGAGGATAGGGCTTTTTAGCCCAGCTTACACGCGATGCGGGGAGCAGTCCGGGGTAGTCGGCCGTAATGGCCACTAGGGCGCCATCCCAGCTTGCCTGATAAAATACCCCGTTGACAAGCTCCACTGTAATATCCGGGTCTACCTTGAGTCCCAGATCTAGGGCCCTTCCAGGGTCCTATGGTTGCGGGGAGGGGCTGAAGATTCCCTCTATGGCCCTCCTCAGTTCCTGCTCAGAAGTATTGATGCACGTAATCTCAGCGGAAGGATGCTAGAGTAAGCAAAGCTGGGAAAAGAATGGCAACTTACCCACTCTGGGGGGTTGTACATGGAGAATCCGTCCCGCGTTTTTATGCGGAGGAATTCCTCCTCTTCCCCTTTGTACAAATCGGACAATATCCTCGCCAAAGCAGTAGCGGAATCCGGACCCTTACAACCGCAACGGGTGGCGTCGTCTTCCCCGTTGAAATGCCACATGGGCTTCCCCCGATATTGGAGCGGTTGCACTCCTCGCCTTATGCATGTTGCCATGACCTCGACTATCGTCAGTCCGGATTTGGCCAACGACATTATCCTGTTCATCAGGAGGTATACCTCCTTTGTGGCCTCTTCTTGAGGGCCCCGGGGGCGCCAGCTTAAGCGTGCCCTCGGCGGGGCGTTGCTGAACTTGGGGAGACCTATCCGGACTAGATCCGGAAGGGAAACGTCATTTATATAGAACCACTCTGAAGGCCAGTTTTCTGGTGCCTTCTTAGGAGTGCTGGACAGGTATCCGGTTTCGGTGATGCGCCATACTTCGGCCCCGCCCACTTGACATAGGGACTCTCCCTGGGTGCGGGGGACAAGGCAGAACAACTTCCTCCATAATCTGAAGTGTGGTTCGCAGCCTAAAAACAGCTCGCAAAGGGCGACATACCCCGCTATGTGCAGAATAGAGGCTGGGGTAAGATTGCGTAACTGGAGGCCATAAAACTCCAGGAGCCCGCGAATAAACGGGTGGATAGGAAACCTGACGCCCCTCAGCAGATGCGAGATGAGGCATATCCACCTGTCCAGAGATGGTTTAGGAGATCCCTCAGCCTGTTCCCCTCCGTCATAAGTGGCTATTCCAGCTCGGACGGAGACCATGAATGCTGGCGGGAGAAACCCTTGGGTCTGTAGCTTTACCAAACGGCTGTGAGGAACTGAGCACTCTCCCCAATCCCCCGACTTAGAGCGAGGGGGCAAGCAGAAGAGTTGCGGCGACCGGCCATGCTGGGATGGTTTTTTGCGGAGCGCTCTAGGATGCTAGCTCGAGGGAGAAGAGTGAGGCTTGGATCTGAGAATCCCTGCCCCTTCAAATAGACGGTTGGCCCGGAGGATCGAGGGTGGAAAATGCAAAAATGACTCGACTCCTCGCATTCGCTCGACACGTGGAGATGGTCATTACTAAGGTGCTGAAGACAAGGAGCACAACATTGATTGGAGGTCGAACATAATTCGTCGTAACATGTACTTTGGAGTATTCAGAGAAGGAAATCGCCTTGCAATGCCGAAGACAATACTGCGCACCGGACTCATCGTCATTGAAGCCTGGTTCAGGGGCTACTGAGGGAGTCCTGGATTAGGGGTATCCGGACAACCGGACTGTGTACAACGTCCGAACTATTGAAGCGTGAAGATACAAGACTCAAGACTTCGGCCCGTGTCCGGATGGGACTCTCCTTTGCGTGGGAGGCAAGCTTGGCGATCCGGATATTATCTTTCCTTCCTTGTAACCGACTCCATGTAAACCCTAGCCCTCTCCGGTGTCTATATAAACCAGAGAGGTTGGTCCTTAGAAGGCCGATCACAATTACATTCATACCATCATAGGATAGCTTTTAGGGTTTAGCCTCTACGATCTCTTGGTAGATCTACTCTTGTACTACCCATATCATGAATATTAATCAAGCAGGAAGTAGGGTTTTACCTCCATCGAGAGGGCCTGAACCTGGGTAAACATCTGTGTCCCTTGCTTCCTGTTACCATCAGCCTTGACGCACAGATCGGGACCCCCTACCCGAGATCCGCCGGTTTTCACACCGACAATGACCATAAAAGATATTACTCATATAAATAGAACAACCATTATTCTCAGATTTAAATGAATAACCGTCTCTCATCAAACAAGATCTAGATATAATGTTCATGCTCAACGCTGGCACCAAATAACAATTATTTAGGTCTAAAACTAATCCCGAAGGTAGATGTAGAGGTAGCATGCCGACCACGATCACATCGACTTTGGAACCATTTCCCACGCACATCGTCACCTCGCCCTTAGCCATTGTCCGCTTAATCCGTAGTCCCTATTTCGAGTTGCAAATATTAGCAACAGAACCAGTATCAAATACCCAGGTGCTACTACAAGCTCTGGTAAGGTACACATCAATAACATGTATATCACATATACCTTTGTTCACCTTGCCATCCTTCTTATCCGCCAAATACTTGGGGCAGTTCCGCTTCTAGTGACCAGTCTGCTTGCAGTAGAAGCACTCAGTCTTAGGCTTAGGTCCATACTTGGGTTTCTTCTCTTGAGCAGCAACTTGTTTGCTGTTCTTCTTGAAGTTCCCCTTCTTTTTCCCTTTGCCCTTTTTTCTTGAAACTGGTGGTCTTATTGACTTTCAACACTTGATGCTCCTTCTTGATTTCTACCTTTGCAGCCTTTAGCATTGCGAAGAGCTCGGGAATTGTCTTATCCATCCCTTGCATATTATAGTTCATCACGAAGCTCTTGTAGCTTGCTGGTAGTGATTGAAGAATTTTGTCAATGATGCTATCATCCGAAAGATTAACTCCCAGTTGAATCAAGTGATTGTTATACCCAGACATTCTAAGTATATGCTCACTGACAGAACTATTCTCATCCATCTTGCAGCTGTAGAACTTATTGGAAACTTCATATCTCTCAATCCTGGCATTTGCTTGAAATATTAACTTCAACTCCTGGAACATCTCATATGCTCCATGACGTTCAAAACGTTGTTGAAGTCCCGGTTCTAAGCCGTAAAGCATGGGACACTGAACTATCGAGTAGTCATCAACTTTGCTCTGCCAGACGTTCATAACATCTGGTGTTGCTCATGCAGCAGGTTTGGCACCTAGCAGTGCTTCTAGGACGTAATTCTTCTGTGCAGCAATGAGGATAATCCTCAAGTTACAGACCCAGTCCGTGTAATTGCTACCATCATCTTTCAATTTTCCTTTCTCAAGGAACGCATTAAAATTCAACGGAACAACAGCACGGGCCATCTATCTACAACAAACATAGACAAGTAAAATACTATTAGGTACTAAGTTCATGATATATTTAAGTTCAATTAATCATATTACTTAAGGACTCCCACTTAGATAGATATCCCTTTAATAATCTAAGTGATCACGTGATCCAAATCAACTAAACATAACCGATCATCATGTGAAATGGAGTAGTTTTAAATGGTGAACATCACTATGTTGATCATATCTACAATATGATTCACGCTCGACCTTTCGATCTCAGTGTTCCGAGTCCATATCTGTATATGCTAGGCTCGTCAAGTTTAACCTGAGTATTCTACATATGCAAAACTGGCTTTCACCCGTTGTAGATGGACGTAGAGCTTATCACACCCGATCATCACGTGGTGTCTGGGCACGACGAACTTTCGCAATGGTGCATACTCACGGAGAACACTTTTATCTTGAAATTTAGTGAGAGATCATCTTATAACACTACTAGGGAAAACCTTATACACAGAATGTTACCAGTAGCGCTGTACAAAATCATACGCTACTGCTAATTAGTAGCAGCACGTGTAAATAAACCGCGCTACTGCTATGACTTTAGCAGTAGCGCGTAATAGCAAAAAGCACTGCTGGTTTGTTTGAACTGGGCGCACATGGCTAGCCCAACCTAGCAGTAGCGCGTATAATGGCCTAGCGCTACTGCTACTCTCCTTAGCTGTAGCGCGCTTACGTGTAAGGCGCTACTGCTAACGGAAATAAAATAAAGTTAAAAAACAAGTAGAAAAGTAAATGAAAATGAAAGAAATAGAAAAAGGAGAAGGAAAAAATAAAATGTAAAGAAAAATAAAAGAAAAAGGGAAAAAAGGAGAAAGGAATAGCAGTAGCGGGTCTCAGGAAACGCGTTGTAGCTAACTTAGCTATAGCGCGTTTTCGGAAACGCGCTACCGTTAAGTTTCACTTAAACAGCGGTTCCCCCCCGCCCCCCGGCCACCACACTTCTTCCCCAAATCCCTCGCCCTCGCCGCCGTCTCCCCAATTCGCCGTCACCCCACTTTGCCGCCGTCTCCTGCCGGCGTGGACGCCCGCAACCTCACAGTCTCCCCCCCAAGGCCGCCGTCATCCTCACCGCCGCTGCCCGAGGCTACCCTCAGCCTCACCGCCGCCGCACGAGGCCGCCCTCGACGTCACCGTCGGCGCCCTCCACCTCACCGCCGCCCGAGCCCGCCCAGGACCGCCATTGCCCGTGCCCGAGCCCGCCCTCTCCGCCCCTGCCTCCATCACCGAGCACCTCCCCGCTACCGTCTCTCCCCTCTCTGTAAGTCCCCCACCCCTCCCCCCACTCCTCTCTCTCTGCATTTTAGAGAAAAAATTAGTAGAGCAAAAGTTTTTTTATAGCAAAAAATTTAGTTTAGAGCAAAGGATGTTAAGTAGTAGATGTTAGAGCAAAAAATTAGTTTAGATGTTAATTAGGTTAGGGCAATAGTGGTACTAGTAGTTGTTAATTAGATGTTTTTCAGTTAGGGCACTAGAGTTTTGCTAGGTTAATTAGGTTAGTAGTGTTGCTAGTAGTAGTGGCACAGTCTGTTAATTAGGTGATGTTAAATGAATAACCTAAATGAATGAAAGTAGAGGTTAATTAGTAGTTAACTGAAATTAGTAGGTTAATTAGATCTATTAGTAGTTAAATGATTTTTCTTCTACACTTTGTTTTTGAATTAGCTTGTGAAATTTGAACATGTGGTTGCTCGTGTATATTTGGACATGTGTTGCGGTGTCGAAGAGGGATATTTGAACACTGTTTCCAGGGAATGATGCTGAGTGGCCTATGTTTTGCCGGAATGTTGATTCTTTTCTGTTCCGGCAAATTTCAGGTTCTCGATTTGTCCACTTTTTAGCAAAGGTCATGCCGAAATTTTCCGTGAATTTCGGCATGACTTGTGCTACAAACTAGGACATATCGAGTGCCCGGGATTTGCCACACCAGGAAGGAGTCAACATTCCTGCAAAACAATAGGCCTTTTTATGTCATTATTCATTTTATTAGGTCTAGAATTAATTGACTAGATTTAATCATAGGAAACATGGCTAGCAATGATGAAGGACAGGGTTCTGGTGATTGCGGACGTCTACCGGGCGGCAGACGAATTTTTTAGCCTTACCGACGATCAACCGATGTTGTTGCTGGGCCCACCGGTGGCATCGGGGACTAAGACAGACACGCAGACCAGTGGTGAGACTAAGATTGGCACTATGTTTTACTACCAAGCAAGGGGTGGAGAGGTTAGGGACAAGAAGAGAAGGGGCGGAAGGGGTCGCCTTCAGCCATAAGACCGACTTCTGCTGCATCCAGCAACCGAACGATTCTCTTAATGATGGATTCTATGTCCTACACCACATGCTGGAGTACAGACGGGATCACCAGAACCTTCGCATGTCACCTAGATCTAGCGATGCCCATATTCTGCAATGGGCAAAGGACATAGGAGATATCAAGGATCATCGACTTCGAGCTGAGTTCTATAACATCCAGCACGAACTAGCCCAAATCATCATGAAGGAGGTTGTCGGAAAAACATGGATGTTCTACGGAGAAGGACAAATGTCGCGGGAAGATGTCCGAACATGGATAGCCTCTCAACGTCTCGACATGAAGCCTTTCACTAAGCTCGGGGACTATCTCCCTAACATGGATGGATGGCACGACATGTTGGAGTGATTGTTGATATATGACAATGTGTCTATTTAGTCCATACTTTCTGTATGACAAAACTTTGAGTTATGCATGGTGAAACTTTATTTGTGATGTAATTAAACCGTCCTCCTCCTCGACTAGTGAAAATCACTCTAGTTAGGGCATTTTGGGTACGATGAACTTTGTTATTTATGCTTATGATATGTTGTTTCTATTTTTGCCAAGTCAGCATCATTCTATTGCTCAACTATATATGTTGCATATTATGAACTCATGTGACGATGCAGGTCCATAGATCATAGATGGCGAAGAAGTGCTACGCCAGGAGTATATGTACGACAAGTGGCCGGAGTGTCAGGTCCAGGTGTACTGGTTTCCAGTTTCCGAGCGACAGGCAGTAGTTAGTGTAGGTTCACGCTAATGCGAGAGAGGGATACAAACTCATGTACTCAAAGTGATAGCTCTTCTCGAGTATATCATTGTTTAGATGGATGACGATGTATTTGCAAGTAATCGAGACTTGTATCGCTATTTTCGAGATTGATGATGAGAGACCACTTTGTGTTGGATGATGATTATGATGATGACATGATTTGATGAGACTAATTGTATGTATATGCTATGATTACATTTGTATGTGTATGATATGCTACAGATTATTGTATAAAGCCTATTCAAATACAAAACAAATACAAAACAAATATGCAGGAAAAAAACTAATAAAACTAGGAGTAGCAAGGGTAAAAATTTAGCAGTAGCGCCGCCTTACCAGTAGTGCTTCCCTATAAACAGCGCTGCAGATAATATCAGCAGCGCCCTTTTCTAAAGATCGCTGCAGCTATTCATGTATAGCAGTAGCGTGGGACAATAGGCGCTACTGCTATACGTTAGCTGTAGCGCCTTATTAGTAGCGCCTGTCCCCGCGCTAATGAGAGGCCCAAAACCCTCGCTGCTGCTACGCTTTTCCCTAGTAGTGTAATGCTACCGTCAATCAAAGCAAGATAAGATGCATAAAAGATAAACACCACATGCAATCAATATAAGTGATATGATATGACCATCATCATCTTGTGCTTGTGATCTCCAACTCCGAAGCACCGTCATGATCACCATCGTCACCGGCGCGATACCTTGATCTCCATCGTAGCATCGTTGTTGTCTCGCCAACTACTGCTTCTACGACTATCACTACCGCTTAGTGATAAAGTAAAGCAATTACAGTGCGATTGCATTGCATACAATAAAGCGACAACCATATGGCTCCTGCCAGTTGCCGATAACTCGATTACAAAACATGATCATCTCATACAATAAAATATAGCATCACGTCTTGACCATATCACATCACAACATGCCCTGCAAAAGTAAGTTAGACGTCCTCTACTTTGTTGTTGCAAATTTTACGTGGCTGCTACGGGTTTAGCAAGAACCGTTCTTACCTAAGCATCAAAACCACAACGATAGTTTGTCAAGTTAGTGCTGTTTTAACCTTCTCAAGGACCGGGCATAGACACACTCGGTTCAACTAAAGTTGGAGAAACTGACACCCGCCAGCCACCTCTTGTGCAAAGCACGTCGGTAGAACTAGTCTCGCGTAAGCATACGCGTAATGTCAGTCTGGGCCGCTTCATCCAACAATACCGCCGAACCAAAGTATGACATGCTAGTAAGCAGTATGACTTGTATCTCCCACAACTCACTTGTGTTCTACTCGTGCATATAACATCAACGCGTAAAACCTGGCTCGGATGCCACTGTTGGGGAATGTAGTAATTTCAAAAAAATTCCTACGCACACACAAGATCATGATGATGCATAGCAATGAGAGGGGAGAGTGTGTCCACGTACCCTCGTAGACCGAAAGCGGAAGCGTTAGCACAATGCGGTTGATGTAGTCGTACGTCTTCATGATCCGACCGATCAAGTACCGAACGCACGGCACCTCCGAGTTCTTGCACACGTTCAGCTCGATGACGTCCCTCAAACTCCGATCCAGCCGAGCTTTGTGGGAGAGTTCTGGTAGCACGATGGCGTGGTGACGATGATGTTATTCTACCGACGCAGGGCTTCGCCTAAGCACCGCAACGATATTATTGAGGAGGACTATGGTGGAGGGGGGCACCGCACACGGCTAAGAGATCAATGATCAATTGTTGTGTCTATGGGTGCCCCCTCCCCCGTATATAAAGGAGTGGAGGAGGGGGCCGGCCAAGGGGAGGAGGCGCGCCCAAGGGGGGAGTCCTACTCCCACTGGGAGTAGGACTACTCCTCCTTTTCCTATTTGGAGAGGGAGATGGAAGGAAGAGGAAGGAGGGAGGAAGCAAAGGGGGGGACGCCCCCCTCCCAATTTGGATTGGGCTTGTGGGGGGGGGGGGCTCCCTTGCTGCTTTCCCCTCCTGTCCACTAAAATCCATTAAGGCCCATATACCTCCCGAGGGTTCCGATAACATCCCAGAGCTCCGGTATTGTCCCAATCTCACCCGAAACCATTCCGGTGTCTAAATATAGTCGTCCAATATATCGATCTTTATGTCTCGACCATTTCGAGACTCCTCGTCATGTGATCACATCCGGATCTCCGAACAATCTTCGGTACATCAAACCACATAAACTCATAATATAACCGTCATCTATCTTTAAGCGTGCGGACCCTACGGGTTCGAGAACAATGTAGACACAACCAGACTCGTCTCAGGTCAATAACCAATAGCGGAACCTGGATGCTCATATTGGCTCCTACATGTTCTACGAAGATCTTTATCAGTCAAACCGCATAACAACATATGTTGTTCCCTTTGTCATCGGTATGTTACTTGCCCGAGATTCGATCATCGGTATCTCAATACCTAGTTCAATCTCGTTACCATCAAGTCTCTTTACTCGTTACATAATGCATCATCCCGTAACTAACTCATTAGCTAAATTGCTTGCAAGGCTTATAGTGATGTGCATTACCTAGAGGGCCCAAAGATACCTCTCCGACAATCGGAGTGGGAAATCCTAATCTCAAAATACGTCAACTCAACAAGTACCTTTGGAGACACCTGTAGAGGACCTTTATAATCACCCATTTACGTTGTGACGTTTGGTAGCACACAAAGTGTTCCTCCCGTAAGCGGGAGTTACATAATCTCATAGTCATAGGAACATGTATAAGTCATGAAGAAAGCAATAGCAACATACTAAACGATCAAGTGCTAAGCTAACGGAATGGGTCAAGTCAATCACATCATTCTTCTAATGATGTGATCTCGTTAATCAAATGATAACTCATGTCTATGGTTAGGAAACTTAACCATCTTTGATTGACGAGCTAGTCAAGTAGAGGCATACTAGTGACACTATGTTTGTCTATATATTCACACATGTATTATGTTTCCTGGTAATACAATTCTAGCATGAATAATAAGCATTTATCATGATATGAGGAAATAAATAATAACTTTATTATTGCCTCTAGGGCATATTTCCTTCAAGTAAATCTAGAAAAAATTGGTCTAAGAAACTTGATGATGCATTATGATTATAGAACTGCTTATAAAAACCCTATGGGTATCTATCCCTATAAAATCTTGTGGAAAGGCTTGTCCCTTACCTCTTGAACTAGAACATAAAGCTTATTGGACAATCAAAGAAATTATGGTATCAATCTTGCCGGTGAGAAGAGATTATTTGACGTAAGCTCGCTTGATGAATGGAGAACCCGAGCCTATGAGAATGCCATGTTGTTTAAAGAAAAAGTTAAAAGATGAGTTTAATGTAGGTGATCATGTTTTTCTATACAACTCTTGTTTAAGATTTTTTGCAGGAAAGCTTCTCTCTAAATGGGAAGGTCCTTACATTATCGAGGGGGTTTATCATCCGAGTTCCATCAAAATCAACGACGTCGAAGGCACAAACCAGAAGGTGGTAATCGGTCAAAGAATCAAACATTATATCTCAGGTACTCCCATAAATTTTGAGACAAGTATAACTAATACCATAACACCAGAGGAGTACATAAGGGATGCTTTCCAGAATGTTTTAGACTCCGAAAAGGAATATGTATGTGGTACGGTAAGTAAACCGACTCCAAAACTGTTCTAATATTAAATTTTCTCCGTTTTGGAATATTTAAAAAATTAGGAATATTAAAAGTAGTCCGAAAGAGACACGAGGAGACCACAAGGGTGGAGGCGCGCCCTACCCCCCCGGGTGCGCCCCCTGCCTTTTGGCCACCTTGTGTGCCCTCCGAACTCTATTTTCTTGCATAATACTTCTTTTGGCTGGAAAAATTCATTATATAATCTCCCGAATGTTTTGACCACCATACCACTACAAAATCCCCTATTTTCGTTTAGTTGTTTCTGTAGCAGATTTGGAGGGAGAGAGCTATGTAGCTGATTACATTGCAGACCCCAAGGTCTACGGGGATTTGGAGCATTATGAATGGACCACGGAGGAAGAAGAAGACTATGACCAGAAAGGAAAATAAGAGACAAGTTCTGATGAAGAGGAAGTCCCACTACCCCAACCTGAGGACATGAACATGGAATTCAAAAAGTCAAGTCTCTCCACTAAAGCAAAGAAACCTAAGATCAAGTTTATCCCTTTCCGTCTTTTGCAGGAGAGCAAGCAAGAATTATGCAAATAGGTATTAATACTAGAGCAGGAGGTCGATAACCTGAAGGAGGAAAATTCCATTCTCAAGCATAAGCTAAGGAAGAAGGACAAGCCCACATCATCATCAACAACTCCATCATCACCACCTCCGAAGAAAGAGACATAAACACATGGGTATGGGCACTCCCCTTGGTAACTGCCAAGCTTGGGGGAGGTGCCCCGGTATCATATCACCATCACACCTTTACTTTTACCGTTTTTCTTGGTTTGATCCTTTTGGTTATATCTTGATCTAGTAGAATAAAGTTTTAGTATGATCTAGCTTTGAGTTTTGTTTTGATCTCTCTCAATGTAATCGAGTCCATGAGCTATATAATAAAGAGTAGTTTTGAGTTGAGTGCTTTGTTTTCTTGCTATGATCTTGAGGGAATAAAATAATAGAAAGAAATAAAAAAGCAATAAAAAGATCATATTTTGATCTTATGGAGAGTAATGACTTCACATGTAAAGAGTATGATGAATAAAAGTTGTTGAGAGTTGACAAACATAGTTTTGGTCATTGTTGCAATTAATAGGAAGTAATAAAGAAAGAGAGGTTTTCATATATAAATATACTATCTTGGACATCTTTTGTAACTGTGAGCACTCATTAAAATATGACATGCTAAAAAGTTGATGTTGGACAAGGAAGACAACATAATGGGTTATGTTTTCTTATATCTGAATAGAAGTTATATTGTCATGGATCCTCCAGCATGTTGAGATTGTTTTTACCTCCCATGCTAGCCAACTTCTTTGCACCAAGTAGATATACTACTTGTGCATCCAAATATCCCTTAAACCCAGTTTTTGCCATGAGAGTCCACCATACCTACCTATGGATTGAGTAAGATCCTTCAAGTAAGTTGTCATCGGTTCAAGAAATAAAAATTGCTCTCTAAATATGTATGATCTATTAGTGTGAAGAAAATAAGATTTATACTAACTTGTGATATTTAAGAAATAAAAGCAACGGACTGCATAATAAAGTTCTTTATCACAAGCGGCAATATAAAGTGACGTTCTTTTGCATTAAGATTTTGTGCATCCCATAAAAGCGCATGACAACCTCTGCTTCCCTTTGCGAAGGGCCTATCTTTAATTTTTACCTTCTACCCTTATACAAGAGTCATGGTGATCTTCACCTTTCCTTTTTACACTTTTTTTCTTTTGGCAAGCCTATGTGTTGGCGAGATCCAGATATATATCCACTCGGATGTAGGTTTTCATAAGTATTATTGTTGACATTACCCTTGAGGTAAATGGTTGGGAGGCGAAACTATAAGCCCCTATCTTTATCTGTGTCCGATTGAAGCTTTGAACCCATAAGTATCGCATGAGTGCTAGTAATTGTGAAAGACTAAATGATAGTTAAGTATGTGGACTTGCTGAAAAGCTCTTGAGTTGACTCTCCCGATGTTATGATAAATTGCAATTGCTTCAATGAACGAGATCATAGTTTGCTAGTTTTCAATGAAGTTTTTGATTCATACTTACCTTGTGAACGAACTGTTACTTTAACATAAGAAATTATATGACAATATATGTTGCTATTCTAAAGATGATCATGATGCCCACGTGTCCGTATTTTATTCCATCGACACCTCTATCCCTAAACACGTGGACATATTTCTCGATATCGGCTTTCGTTTGTGGACAAGCAAGGTCTAAGCTTGGGGGAGTTGATACGTCCATTTTGCATCATGCTTTTATGTTGATATTTATTGCATTATGGGCTGTTATTACACTACTTATGCCTTTTCTCCCTTACTTTACAAGGTTTACATGAAGAGGGAGAATGCCGACAGCTAGAATTCTGGGCTAGAAAAGGAGCAAATATTAGAGACCTATTCTGCACAAATCCAAAAGACCTGAAACTTCACAGAGAGTCATTTTAGAATTAATAAAAAATATTGGGCAAAGAAAGCTCCCAGGGGGACCCACCAGTCAACTACAAGGGTGGGGGGAGCGCCCCCCTGCCTTGCCACCAGGCAGGCAGGCCCCCGATGCCCATCTTTTGCTATATGAAGGGTTTTTACCTGCAAAAAATCAGAAGGAAGCTTTCGGGATGAAGCACCACCGTATCGAGGCTGAACCTGGGCAGAACCAATCTAGGCTCTGGCGGAGCTGTTCTGCCGGGTAAACTTCCCTCTCGGAGGGGGAAATCGAAGCCATCATCATCACTAACGACCGTCTCATTGAGAGGGGGTCAATGTCCATCAACATCTTCACCAGCACCATCCTATCTCAAACCCTAGTTCATCTCTTGGATCCGATCTTTGTCTCAAAACCTCAGATTGGTACCTGTGGGTTGCTAGTAGTGTTGATTACTCCTTGTAGTTGATGCTAGTTGGTTTATTCGGTGGAAGATCATATGTTTAGATCCTTAATGATAATTAATACTCCTCTGATTATGAACATGAATATGCTTTGTGAGTAGGTAAGTTTGTTCCCAAGGACATGGGAGAAGTCTTATTATAAGAAATCATGTGAATTTGGAATTCGTTCCATATTTTGATGAGATGTATGTTGTCTTTCCTCTAGTGGTGTTATGTGAACATAGACTACATGATACTTCACCATTTGTTTGGGCCTAGGGGAAGGCATTAGGAAGTAATAAGTGGATGATTGGTTGCTAGAGTGACAGAAGCTTAAACCCTACTTTATGCGTTGCTTCGTAAGGGGCTGATTTGGATCCATATGTTTCATGCTATGGTTAGATTTATCTTAATTCTTCTTTCATAGTTGCGGATGCTTGCGAGAGGGGTTAATCATAAGTGGGAGGCTTGTACAAGGAAGGACAGCACCCAAGCACCGGTCCACCCACATATCAAATTATCAAAGTAACGAATGTGAATCATATGAGCATGATGAATACTAGCTTGATAGTAAATCCCATGTGTCCTCGGGAGCGCTTTGCTTTATATAAGAGTTCGTCTAGGCTTATACTTTGCTACAAAAAGGATTGGTCCACCTTGCTGCACCTTAGTTACTTTTGTTACTTGTTACCCGTTATGATTTATCTTATCACAAAACTAACTGTTACCGATCATTTCAGTGCTTGCAGAGAGTACCTTGCTGAAAACCACTTGTCATTTCCTTCTGCTCCTCATTGGGTTCGACACTCTTACTTATCTAAAGGACTACGATAGATCCCCTATACTTGTGGGTCATCACTTGTCCCTGGCTATTTACTTGGCTAGGCTTGGAAGAACAAGAATAACATTAAGAGTTCTTTGGTGACAAACGTGCGAGCTAGGATGCTTTCCCAGTCAGAATGCCTGCAGGGTTAAGGTAGTGGCATGGGTTCGAGTTGTCGATGAAGATTTCCGCTGCGATGACATACTCAAGACATGACCATAATGGTCCTACATGGGTAAGACCGTATATATGGATGTAAGACTCTTGTTATTTAGCTTCTATGTGTTCAGTGAGCATTGATCTCTCGGATCACTGTGCACGTGCATTCTGTGGCTTCGACTGTGTAGGTCGGGGTCCCCACAGAGCTTGTTGATACGTCTCCAACATATCTATAATTTTTGATTGTTCCATGCTATTATATTATTTGTTTTGGATGTTTAATATGCATTTATATGCTATTTTATATTATTTTTGTGACTAACCTATTAAACGAGGGCCCAGTGCCAATTTCTATTTTTTGCCTGTTTTAGAGTTTCGCCGAAAAGGAATACCAAACGGAGTCCAAATAGAATGAAACTTTCGCGATGATCTTTCTTGGACCAGAAGCAAACCAGAAGACTTGGAGATGAAGTTGGAGATGCAACGAGGCGGCCATGAGGGTGGGGGTCGCGCCCCCTACCTCGTGGGCCCCTCCTGTGTCTCCTGACCTAGTTCATTCACCTATATATATTCTCTTATACCCCAAAAACATCATGGGGAGCCATGAAAACACTTTTACACTGCCACCACCTTTTGTACCCATGAGATCCCATCTAGGGGCCTTTTCCGGCATCCTGCCGGAGGGGGATTCGATCATGGAGGTCTTCTACATCAACACAATTACCCTTCCGATGAAGCATGAGTAGTTTACCATAGACCTACGGCTCCATAGCTAGTAGATAGATGGCTTTCTCTCTCTCTTTGATTCTCAATACCATGTTCTCCTCGATGTTCTTGGATATCTATTCGATGTAATATTCTTTTGCGGTGTGTTTGCCAAGATCCGATGAATTGTGGATTTATGATCAAATTATCTATGAATATTATTTGAGTCTTCTCTGAATTCTTATATGCATGATTTGATATCTTTGCAAGTCTCTTCGAATTATCGGTTTAGTTTGGCCTACTAGATTGGTTTTTCTTGCAATGTGAGAAGTGCTTAGCTTTGGGTTCAATCTTGCGGTGTCCTTTACCAGTGACAGTAGGGGCAGCAAGGCACATATTGTATTGTTTCCATCGAGGATAAAAAGATGGGGTTTTCATCATATTGCTTGAGTTAATTCCTCTACATCATGTCATCTTACTTAATGCGTTACTCCGTTCTTTATGAACTTAATACTCTAGATGCATGCTAGATAGCGGTTGATGTGTGGAGTAATAGTAGTAGATGCAGAATTGTTTCGGTCTACTTGACATGGACGTGATGCCTATATTCATGATCATTACCTAAGATATCGTCATAATTATGCGCTCTTCTATCATTTGCTTGGTAGTAATTTGTTCACCCACTGTATTATTTGCTATCTTGAGAGAAGCCACTAGTGAAACCTATGGCCCTCAGGTCTCTTTTCCATCAAATAAGTTCTATTTTACATCATACTAGTTTCCGATCTACTATTTTGCAATCTTTTACTTTCTGATCTATAAACCAAAAATACGAAAAATATTTACTTTACGATTTATCTATCTCTATTAGATCTCACTTTTGCAAGTAACCGTGAAGAGATTGACAACCCCTTTATCACATTGGGTGCAAGTTTGTTGATTGTTTGTGCAGGTATTCTGTGACTTGTACATAATCTCGTACTAAATTGATACCATGGTTCTCAAACTGAGGGAAATACTTACTCTACTTTGCTGCATCACCCTTTCCTCTTCAAGGGAAAAACCAACCAAGCTCAAGAAGTAGCACTTGTATCAGAGCCATCCTGATTGTAGGAAGCCTTAGTTAGCATGGTCGTTAGTCAGGGTAAAACTATTTTCAAAACTATTACTAATTTTCAAAACTATCTATACTTCTCTTCCCTTTAGAGTTTTTTCCGAAAACTAAGGTATATTTTCCTTATTGATCTCTCCCCCTACAAAACTTTTGTAAATTGTTTCTAGAACCATTATGCCCCTGACCACTGGATTCCTTGTAATCCGCATGGATAACCTTGGAAGAATATGCCTTGCCAGACGTTCGCCCACATATTCGGAACACAAGTTTAGTGACAGCACGACAAGGCAATACAAATAGAAGAGACCGTCTCAAGGAATGAGGAAACCAAGACTCAGAAGATGGTGACACCCTTGACACTGCCCCAGGATGATGCAACCTTGGCCTAAGATGACCAGGGTATAAGATGTGCAAGATCATGATATACATCGCTAATAGAGCAACCCTATCCTTATCGTTGTTGTATCGGCAACCACCGGTAGATGAGAACCTCGCCATTTGGTCCGCCTCACTATAGTGAGTAGGAAAACCTTTCTCTTCATCCTCCGCTCTTGGTGTCGATGTTGTCATCAACGTGACTGACAAGTTGGACCTCTAACATGCATTGTGGATATCATTACATAAAGGATTGCCTACCTGGTACCGTTGACACCTTAGAAGGCAAAAGGGATCTTCATGATTAGGAAGACAAGATAAGACCGAGTCAATATGAGCTACGAGGAGCCACCTTCACCCCATCACCTCATCATGCAAGAAGTTGTTGAAGATTCTTCAGGCCCAACCCAGATCATTTCATCGAACAACTACAAGAGACGTAGCGACCCCTGAGGAAGACCAAGAAGGCTGCACGCTCTCCTTTCCAAGACACGAAGCAAGCACGACTAAGGAGTCCAAGAAACCCTGGGGTACAATGAGTCGTGTACGCCCTATGCGAAGTCGAGTCCGTGTGATGGTTCGAATAGAACCATGATTGTGTGTTGCTTGTTTTATTTGTTTTTGCCTTGATATAAGTCGCACTTTTCCCCTAGGCAACAAGTACATGACTATAACGCCTTCCTTATCTTAATGCTTGTGTTTGGCTCTTTCGACACTTGTTTGTTTGCACCTGTGCTATAGAACCCCCTGTAGGTATTCCCCTCTATGCTACTTTTCCCTCTCATCTCTCTTTCAACAACTAAGGACCAACAAGACATGATGCACCAAGGATTCCACCTCGGCAACCAACTAGCACTAAAGACTTTTGCTACAGCCTCGTCGACCAAGTGCAACACCGTAGAGTTATGTTTACCCCTCAAGACTAGAAACCCATCCCTAGACCCTTCGAGACTTCACCATGAGATTAACCTACAACTACAAGGGAACCAGTTAAGCGTTGAGGGTGTCCTGGATTATGGGGTCCTCGGAGAGCTGGCCTAAGTAACATGGGCCGGACTGATGGGTCATGAAGATACAGAACCGAAGGCCTTCTCCCATGTTTGGATGGGACTCTCCTTTGCATGGATGGAAAGCTTGGCGTCCGGATATGTAGTTTCCTTCCCCTGTAAACTGAGTTTGTACACCCCTAGTCCCCTCCGGTGCCTATATAAATCGGAGGGTTTAGTCTTTAGGGGCAATCACAATCATACATGCTAGACATCTAGGGTTTAGACATTACGATCTCGAGGTAGATCAACTCTTGTAACCCCTATACTCATCAAAGTCAATCAAGCAGGAAGTATGGTATTACCTCCATTAGGAGGGCCCGAACCTGGGTAAAACATCGTGTCCCCTGCCTCCTTGTTACCTTCGATCCTCAGACGCACAGTTCGGGACCCCCTATCCGAGATCTGCCGGTTTTGAAAACGACAAGCGTCAGTAACCTTGCTCAGCATTGGGTTCATTATGGAACTAGTGGACATAGTGAACGAGGACATTATCATCTTAAGATAGCACCAAAACATGCAATGCCGTAGGGAAGACCAATTTGAGGATATAGGAATAGAGGACAAATGACTTGATGAGTTTATATCGATGATCTTGAGGAATTATCTCAGACTCTTTGGTGGATTATGAGGCTTTCATGTTGGTAGAGGAACTTGGTGTGATCAAGATAATAGAGTAGCATAACTTCCATTGCCCTTATGTAAATTGGATTTAGTAGGACAATTATGACCGCAAGCTAAAATTCTTGGAAGTGTAAGGATTTGACTCAACCAAGGGATATTGATAGGAAGTGGTAATGTTACGATAATGACTTGGGGGAACATGTATGAATTCTCGTAGGACATGAGATTTGGATTAAATAGGTGATCCTACTAGGGAATTGATGATAAATAGGACTACATGGTTTGGAGTAGATTGGATTTGGTCTGATGATCTCCATTGCGATACCATGTTTCTCGGTGGACAATAAAATTTGGATTATTATCAAAGTTGATTTAAGGATCTATATGCACCTGATCTTGGAGTTTACTTGACCATGATAACGGAAACTGGAGGACTGACTATAGTAAGAATAGCCCTTTTCAAGGATTTGGGAGTTATAGGGACTTTAGAAGATCATGTGGGACACCATAGATATTGGATTTGTAGAACTAATGGATCATGTAGTGAGATGGAAGTTAATGGAAAACTGGAGTTGATACATAGGAGGGAAACATGATCTTGGATTGTGTAAGCGCATCTAGTGCCCCTTAATGATTTTGGTGTATTGAAGACTTATAGGTTAAGGGACTAATATGTGTGTGAGTGTTCACAGGCTCTATAAGTCGATGAGGAGTTTGATATTTACGATGAAAGTCGACCCCTAAAAATGTATGTATTCAGCTGAAGACTTTGGTTCTCGTGAATATTTTGAAAGTGAAGAAATTCGTGTGACCTTGAAGGCTTGGATATTCATGCAAGGATTATGAAGCATGAAGAGTTTTGTTTTTGTAGTTTCATTTTCTCTTTCTTGAGTCATAGGAAACACCGTACTGTTAAACGGGGTCGAGGTAATACTAAGGAAACTGATTTACAAGTGATGCTCATCTCAAAATCCTACACCTACCCAATCCTTTCGAGTGAAGCCATTGGAAATCTCATATCAGTTGAGCCAATTTCTTCAGTGATAGAGACGAAGTTCTTCTAGTCTCTGAGGAATTTGTTCTGACTGAGGAGATACAAATTCGCCAGTGTGAATTGCCTTCACAGTGAGGAACATGATAGCCCTGAGGAATTAGAACCTCATATTTCCGACCGTTGTTGTGCAATGCGCCAGCTATCTAAAATATCTACCCACCTAACGGTCATATCATTGAAGGGCATTTATGTCTTATCATGTCAGGATGCTCGCTAGGCTATAAATAGCCGCCTACTACAACCACTAGCTAGTTGGCTGCTCCGAGAGAAACTGACACTTGTCATTGAGAGCATCCCATCCTCCGAGGACTTTGAGCGAAAATCATCAAGTGAGGAAAACCCAAACCAAACCCAAACACCTACAAACCCAAGTGATTGAGCATCATTGAAGAGATTGTTCCTGTGTGGAACCGATGCTTCAAACCTTTGAGGACTGTGTATCCTCCAGACGATCAGGCGTCATGGTCTGCGCATCCAAGAGGAATTGTGGATCGCTGAGTGACCAAGTCTGTGAAGGTTTGGAAGTCACCTGAAGACTTACCACGAGTGTTGGGTGAGGTCTATGTGACTTTAGCTCAAGGAAAATATGGTGAGGACTGTGTCTACTCAAGTTTAAATACTCAGCCGCTCCAACTAGACGTACAACTGTCAAATCAGTTGGAACTGGTCTACAAATCATTGTCTTCACCAAGCCAACTGGTTTTATTTCCTCAACCCTTTCATTTCCTCATTCATGTGTTGATGGACCTGATCATTACTGTTTAAAGACTTTGACTGAAGATTTTCTCTAATTCCTCATTCCTAATTCTTCAGTCACATAGTCTTCAGCCTGCTTATCCTGTTATCACGCTATCTGTACTCTGTGCTTGTTTTCATTTCATCATGATGACTATGCTGTTGCAATGTTCTTATACCTGAGTACTTATTCCGCTGCTAGTGTCTCGTTGCTTAGGAATTTCTTCACCTAGAAATTCCTAAGTGACAAATTTGTAAAAATTGCCTATTCACCCCCCTCTAGTCGATATAAGGCACTTTCAATTGGTATCAGAGCAAGGTACTCCCTTGTCCTGTGTGATTTTGGTTTAACCACTTGGAGTTGTAGTTATGTTGACTTCAAGAATGATCAAGGTCTCGGCTGGGTGTCCAACCTTCGATGGGACGGACTACCCCTACTGGAAGAACAAGATGCGCATGCATCTTGAGGCAATTGATAATGATCTCTGGTATGTTGTGGAAAATGGTGTTCCCTCAGTCACTCCATCTGTGAATGCTGCTGATGTGAAGAGATTCAAGCAACTCAACTCTCAAGCGAAGAATATCGTATGTGGCCATCTGAGCAAAGGATAGTACGGCAAAGTGAGTGCTTTGGAAACTGCTAAGCTGATTTGGGACAGGCTGTCCAAGGTTAACGAAGGAGTCTCCACTCAACATGACTCCTGAGTTGATGTTCTTCACAATCTCTTCAACCGCTTCAAAAGACTCGACAATGAAAATGTTCAGCAAACCTTTGATCTCCTCACTAACATCTCAAATGAGCTTCAAGCACTTGGTGGCAATGACATCACTGACCATGAGGTGGTGCAGAAATTGTTGAGATCACTTGATTCCTCATTCGATACTCTTGCAGTAATGATTCAAGAACGAGCTGATTACAAGTCACTAGATCATGCTGATATCCCCGAAGGTACTCAAACATTCCCCCTCTGAATCTAGTGAGGATGAATCTGATGATAATCTCAAACCTAGTTATTCCAAACTTGCCAAAATTGTTGTTAAATAGCAAAAGGCTTTGGAAAAGATTCAAAATCTGCTAGACAAAAGCGATGACCTGTTGGGAGAGGCATTGAATCGAACTAAGACTTTGACTGATAATCTTCAGAGACTTCAGTCTAAGTTTTACAATCTTCAAAGTCATCATAACACTCTCTTATTTGATCATGAGAATCTTTCTTATGAATTTATTCAAAGAAAGCAAGATCTTGAGAAGTTAAAAGTGAGTTATGAAGATCTTCAGAAGGAAAACGATTCATTGCTTGCTCAACAGATCAGTCCCGCTCAGGAAGAATTTATTCCACCATGTCTGAAATGCATTGAGCGTGAATCTGCTAATTCATCACCAGAATGTTCAAATGCTTCTATTGCTGCAAATTCATGAACGGTCACTGTGGTCACAAATTCCTCATCTATGGATACCACAAGTATCACTGACGCTAATGCATGGCTGAAGGAATTGTATGTGACATGCATATACAAAAGCCTCAAAGGGCATCAGACTCTTTGTGATGTGCTCAAAAAGAAGATCTTGAATAGGAACCCTAGGAAAGAGGGTATTGCCTTTGAGAGGAAACTCAATGCTGATCAGACCTACTGGAGACCTGAGCTGTACCCCAAAACCTCATTGGGTGCTGTGAAAGGACCTTGTCATGGTATTTCCTTGACATATGCCAACGGGTGGCTAATCATGTAGCGGGTCAATAGAACGTTGTCAGGCTCTAGAAGCGGGAGTAGGCAAGACCTCAAATGACACCGGGTCTTACCTAGGTTCGGGGCTCTCTGTGGAGATAACACCCCTAATCTTGCTCTGCGGGGTCTCCGCATCACTATGGTCAATAGCAAATACAAGATTGCTCCTTGGGTTGTTCGGGCTAGAGGAGGAAGAAGGCATCTAGCTCTACTTCTCCTTAGCTATGTGGGAGTGAGGTGATCTAAGGGCTGAACACTTTGCATGGGTAACCCCGGGGGGTTTATATAGGACTACACCCCAGGGGTACAATGGTAATGCGGATGGTCCTAGGACCCGGCCGTCAGTGTCTCTGGGCTCCGGCTTCTCCGCTGACAGCTAGAGCCTGCCGTCTGGTGGGTCCGCCCTCTCGGCCAATAGGTAGGGCTCGCTTCCTGCGGGCCAAGGCGACCAGGTTGCATTGTAGCCTTGCCCCTGATGACGATGGCTTGGTCGGGGGGCACATGGCTACAGTGCCGCCGCCTGGTGGGCGGCCACGGTAGCCACACCCTGTCACCTATGGTTAATTGTGCATGGACTCCAAGGGGAGGGGCGGACGTGTGCTTGGAGTCAGCCTCCCCTAGAGGCCTCCTACTCAGGCCCTGCCGTCTTCTGGGGATACGCTGGTTGGTGGTGCTCACCGCCTACGGGCCACACCGACCGCTCGTCGTGGGGGCATGGCCCCGCCTGACGTAGGCATCGTCATGGGCCGCGTGGCTACAGTGCCGTGCCAGGTGAGGGGTGTCCGCCTGGTACGTCTACACTGTGGCCACGTTCCTTTCAGGATTCAGGGGTGGCATGTGGCACTATTGCCACACCCTTTCTTGTCATAGCAGGTGGGTGCAGACTATGAGGTGGTGATGGGCTGCCTGCTGGGAGTCGGCCCAAGCCCTCGCTGTCTTAAAAGGCGCGCTGCCTTCTAGGAGGCGGCCCGTCGGCTCCAACTGGACATGGAGGTCGGCCTTGCGACAAGTCGGACTGAGGGGCTAGGCCAGCCCCGATGTCTTGAAATCTGCTAAGGTGTGAATGAGGCTACCCAGGGTCTATCCCCCCGTCAATAGTCCCTGAAGCTGGTGAGGTTCTACGGCTTTAGGCAATCGGAGAGCCCTAGCAGTTTCCCTCCTTAAGTGGCCTTCGGCCTTCTGCTCCGTCCGACTGGGAGGAGTCGGGTGCCAGGAGCCGGTCGGGGTCACGGCCGCCTGGCGGAATTCAAACGGTCATGGTGGGGGCCAAGTGGCGTGCCAGCCGGGCGACTGGCTCGCTGCCCGCCATGTGCCGCCTGACGGCTAGGTCGTCTTGCCAGCACACGCGCGCGACAGGACGTCGCCGTAGGCCCGGGCCCGCCACTACAGGGCCTCGACACACGCGTGGATCTGCTGTGGCTGAGGCGGGCGTTTGCTCTTCCCAGGTGCAGTTAATACATGCCTTAAAATGCATGGGAGATGCGGGGTCATGGGGGAGTGGGTGCAGTTAGTCTCGTGCTCCCCACGTCCCGCCCCCTTGGCTCCTCCGCCGCGGGGTTATATGTAGGGGGAGGAGGGGGCGGCAAAACACACGTGCGCCCTCCTCCCTCTTCGCCTCGTCTCTCTGCTGCCGAGCTTCTCTTCGTCGTTCCCACCTCGCGCCACTGCCGAGCATAGAGCCCATGCCGCTCAGCAGCCACGCGCGGCGATTGGGACGGCTCCACTATCCACGAGGATCACATCCTGTTCCTTCACGAGACGCGGTGCCTCCCTCACCATTACAACGTCAAGGTGCGCCTCCCCCTAGCCAGGGAGATCTCTCCGGCGCCCTAGGGCGACGAGCGCGTCATCTTCTGATCGCATTTTCTTCACGGCTTTGGCCTTCCGGCGAGCGGGTTCCTCCGCTCGCTCATGGATTTCTATGGAGTGCAACCCTGATGATCCGCAAGTATACGAGATAGTTGTAGCCTCTTTCGATAAGTAAGAGTGTCGAACCCAACGAGGAGCTAAAGGTAGAACAAATACTCTCCCAAGTCCTATCGGCCACTAATACGACTCTACGCATGCTTGATGTTCGCTTTACCTAGAGCAAGTAAGAAACTAGAAGTACTTTGTAGGTGTTGTTTGATAGGTTTAGATAAAAAGTAGGGGCTGTTTAGATAAAGAAGCAACAAAGTAAATATAGCGAGTGTGGAAAAGTGGTGGTAGGAGTTGCGGAATTGTCCCTAAGCAATTGACTACTTTACTAGACCGATAGCAAGTTTTATGTGGGAGAGGCCACTGCTAGCATGTCATCCCTGACTTGGAATTATATGCACTTATGATTGGAACTATTAGCAAGCATCCGAAACTACTAACGTTCATTAAGGTAAAACCCAACCATAGCATTAAGATATATTGGTCCCCCTTCAATCCCGTATGCATGAATTTCTATGCTAGGTTGAAGCTTCTCTCACTCTAGCCCTCCAATACATAGTCCTATCAACATACAACTAACCCTATGGTGTGATCCACGCGCACGCTCATGTGATGGGCACCAAAGGACAACAATATAACCAAAAGCAAATTAAATCAATCATAGCAATTCATCAACCACCAATAGGACAACGAAAATCTACTCAGACATCATAGGATGGCAACACATCATTGGATAATAATATGAAGCATAAACCACCATGTTCAAGTAGAGGGTACAGCGGGTTGCGGCAGAGTGGACCGCTGAATATATATGGGGGACGGTGATGGAGATGTTGGTGAAGATTGAGGAGGTGTTGGTGAATATCGCGGTGATGATGATGGCCCCCGACGGCGCTCCGGCGCCACCAGAAGCAAGGGGGAGAGAGCCCCCTTCTTCTTCTTCTTCCTTGACCTTCTCCCTAGATGGGAGAAGGGTTTCCCCTCTGGTCCTTGGCTCCCATGGCTTAGGAGGGGCGAGAGCCCCTCCGAGATTGGATCTATCTCTTTGTTTCTGCGTTCCCAGATTCTGCCCCTTCACCGTTTCTTCTATATCTGGAGATCCGTAACTCCGATTGGGGTGAATCTTTTGCCCTGATTTTTCTCTTAAAATTAGATTTCTTGCGGCAAAAGAAGAGCGTCAACCGCCTTACGGGTGGCCCAGGAGAGTGCCAGGCGCGCCCAGGGGGAGGGCGCACCCCCTATCTCCTGGCCACCTCGGGCACCGTTTCACGTTGATTCTTCCTCCGGAAAATCCCAAATATTCCAGAATAATTCTCCATTCGTTTTTATCCCGTTTAAATTCCATTTGATATTGGGTTTCAGTGAAACATATAACATGCAACAAATAGGAACTGGCACTGGGCACTGGATCAATATGTTAGTCCGAAAAATAGTATAAAAAGTTGCAAAAAATATATGAAAGTTGAAGAATATTGGCATGGAAAAATCAAAAATTATAGGTACGACGGAGACGTATCGGCATCCCCAAGCTTAATTCCTGCTTGCCCTCGAGTAGGTAAATGATAAAAAAGATAATTTTTGATGTGGAATGCTACCTAACATAATCTTGATCATATGTCTAATCATGGCATGAATATTAAGGTACGAGTGATTCAAAGCAATAGTCTATCATTTGACATAAAAACAATAATACTTAGGGCATCCCAACAAACAATCATGTCTTTCAAAATATCAATGCTTCAGAAAGTTATCCCTATAAAATCATATAGTCAGGTATGCTCCCTTTTCTTAACACAAGGTACCCCTCATGCCTATCCCGGTGTCACCCAAGCAATTGTTTCATACTTTAGTATTCTCAAACCTTTTCAACTTTCATGCAATACATGAGCATGAGCCATGGATATAGCACTATGGGTGGAATAGAATATGATGATGGAGGTTATGTGGAGAAGACAAAAAGGGAGAAAGTCTCACATCGGCGCGGCTAATCAATGGGATATGGAGATGCCCATCAATTGATGTCAATGCAAGGAGTAGGGATTGCCATGCAATGGATGCACTAGAGCTATAAGTGTATGCAAGCCGAAACTGGAAACTAAGTGTGTGTGTGCATCCAACTTGCTTGCTCATGAAGACCTACTGCATTTGAGGAAGCCCATCGTTGGAATATACAAGCCAAGTTCTATAATGAAAATTCCCACTAGTATATGAAAGTGACAATATAGGAGACTCTCTAGATGAAGAACATGGTGCTACTCTAAAGCACAAGTGTGGTAAAATGATAGTAACATTGCCCCTTTTTTTTCTTTTTTTTTCTTTTTTTGGGTGGGCTTCTTTGGCCCCCTTTTTTATTTAGGTTTCTTTTGCCTTTCCTCTTTTTTTTTTCTTTTTTTCTTTGTGTTTTTCCTTTTTTTTCTTTTTTTCTGGGGCAATGCTCTATAATGATGATCGTCACACTTTTATTTACTTACAACCCAATATTACAACTTGATACTAGAACAAAGATATGACTCTATAAGAATGCTTCCGGCGGTGTACCGGGATGTGCAATGATCTAGTGTAGCAATGACATAAATAAAGGACAAGCCATGAAAACATCATGCTAGCTATCTTACGATCATGCAAAGCAATATGACAATGAATGCTCAAGTCATGTATATGATGATGATGGAAGTTGCATGGCAATATATCTCGGAATGGCTATGGAAAAGCCATGATAGGTAGGTATGGTGACTGTTCTGAGAAAGATATAAGGAGGCTTATGTGTGATAGGGCGTATCATATCACGGGGTTTGGATGCACCGACAAAGTTTGCACTAACTCTCAAGTTGAGAAAGGGAAATGCACGGTACCGAAGAGGCTAGCAATGATGGAAAGGTAAAAGTGCGTATAATCCATGGACTCAACTTGGGGGAGGCCGCCATGGAGGAGGACGATGTCACAGGCGGTGGCGGTGGGGAAGCAGGCGGAGGCATCCTGGGGGAGTGGCCGGACGACGACGCGGAAGACAACAAGCTACGTCGCGGCCACCATACTGACAAGGCGGGCGCCACCTCTTCGGCCGCGCCGACTACAAGGGCCGATGCACCGAAGGGCCGGGCTGAGGGTGGGTTGTACGGCAGCCGACCAAAGAAGTCGAAGACCTCAACCGCCGCAACCAAGAGGCAAGAGGCTACTGCGAGGGCGGCCTAGTACCAGAGAGTCTTGAGCCGCGCCCGGTGGTGTCGGCGTAAGTGTTTCTGATTCTCCTTTTGTTTCTTTTCGTTTGCTTCTTCTTTGCTTTTTCTTCAATGCTCTTTCCTGCTTGCTTGAACAGGGCCCCATTGTCCCTCTCGCGAGCCCAAGCTGCTTTGGTGGTTGGGGCGGCCGACAGCTTTGCTGTCCCCCGCTGTGTGGACCCGCTTGCCGCCCTCCAGGAGGCCATGGAGAAGAATGCGCGGGAGGCGTGCGAGGAGCGGGAGGAGGCGGCCAGGGTGGTGTAGGTGGAGGCCGATGCTGCGGCCAAGGCGCAGGCCGAGGCGGCGAACAAGGAGCAGGCGGACGCGGCCACCAAGGTGCATGAGGCGGAGGCATCCTGCGGTCAGGCCTCCGGGCCCGTCGACTCGCAGCACCTGGGGCCGCCTGCGCAGGAGGTCCCGGAGCCGGCTGGCGGGGCCGGCGTTGTCCAGCCGGCCATGGAGAGGGAATGAGGTGGCCCTGGGCTTGGGAAGAGGTGGTTCTGCCCGCGCCGACTGCCGACACATAGGTCGGCCAACCCGAGGGGCCACAGGTGGTGTCATCTGACTGCTTCTTGACGGTGGGGGCGCTTCCCACGGTCTGTGTTCCCGTGCGCCAGCGCCCGGCGAAGGCGAGCTCGACGCCGCGACTGATGGAGCTCGGAGCCACCAGTTCGGCGACGCCTGATATTGAGGCCACCAGTGCCAACACAGTGGATTGGGCGTCTGGTGGTGGTGGCGGTGTCCTGAGCGTGTTGGTGCAGGACGTTCAGACCCAGCTTGGCGCCCAAGGCACCGCCCTCCATAAATGCGTGCAGGAGTTCCTGATGACGCGAGCGGTCATTCAGGTACGCGCTTGTTTTTTGTCTTTGTCTTCTCGCAATCTTCCGTGGGGGCGCGCCAGCGCACCCACTGGGTATAGCCCCCGAGTTCTGGGCCATCTGCTAAGCAGGTGGTTTGGAACTTTAAGGTGAGTTACGAGTGCTAACTTGTTTCCTATTCTTCCTTCTTCCTTGCTGCAGGACTACCACAACCTCCACGCGGCCGCCTACAACTCCCACGTCAAGGAGCTGGCCAGGTGGGCTAGTGACTTGAACGAGAGCTGAAGTAAGCCTTCCGCCTTTCTTCTCATGGGGGTGCGTCAGTGCACCCGCTGGGTGTAGCCCCCGAGATTCGAGGCGACTGCTGAGAAGTCGGGCCAGATCTTCCGGCAACTACCTTCTTCTTTTTTCTTGTTGATGTTGATGTCTTTTTTTATCTTTGTCGAGGCTTCATCTGGACTGCAACAGTGCTTGGGCGAGGTCGAGACCGAGCTTCACGCCAAGGAGCTGGAGCGCTGCCAGGTGGGCCAGGAGTGCGAGCGCCTGACCAAGGTGCTGCCGGACCAGGCGGAGCAGCACAAGGTGGAGCTCCAGAAGCTGAAGTACGGCAAGGACCTCCTTAAGGCCGAATTCAAGACTCAACGCTCGAACTAGACCAAGAAGGAGAAGTTTACTGAATGACGGCTATGAGGAGATCAAGGACATGATCGACAGTAAGTTGTTTTCTTCTTCTTGAGTGGCCGCCAACTGCTGTGGGAGACGGCTTCAATCTTATCACATTTTGATCTTCTTCCTTCGTAGAGTACTTCCCGGGCTACTCTGTTGCCATCACCCAGGGCATCGAGGCGCGGCACACGGTGCGAAGGGCGACGGGCGTGGACGTTGCACCCAACGCACCCCGCATCCTCGGCGAGCAGCTGTTGGCTGTGAAGACGCGTCTGCAGCCGGCCCATCGGATGCTCTGCCGCCTGCAGTGCGCCGGTGGTCTGGTGCTGGCCACCCTCTGGCCAGGAGCTCGGATTCCGCGCACCCCCGGCTGGACCACCGACTGGCTGGAGGTCCAGTTGGCCGCTTTGATGCCTGGAAGGGCGTTGCGGCTCGGGCGGCTGCTCGGACGGCCCTGGAGTTTGCCAAGGCATGGTACCCCAACTTGGACCTGACCCAGCTGGCCACCTTCTGGCAAGAGGCCGGTCCGGAGCTCGCGGAGGTTGGCACTGAGCTCACCCGGCATGCGGCGGCGCTCGCCGACTATACCAACAATGCCGTCTTCATCCCCGACCTGGATGATGACGGCAATGAGGTGACGCCCAGCTAGTTTGGGATGGACGCAACATGTGAGGAGGACTCGGCGGAGGAATTCGCCTCCAGCGATGAGGGCTATGGTGACGACGAGTATGAGGAGGACAAAGACAACGCGGAGGAGGATGGAGCAGGCAGCCAGCCTCAGCCCAATCAGGCTTCGACCAGTGTGTCGCGTGCGGCTATGCCGGCTGCTGCCGACGCTGACCAGGTCGAGACCAACCAGCCGACCACTCCACCATCCGGCGCCTCTACCTCCGCTGACCCCTCAAACCCGCCTGCTGATCCTCTGGCCTAGGCGGCCATATTTATCTTGTCCTGTCCTATAGTCTCTTTGAACAATTCTATTAAATGCATGCAACTCCACCCGCTGGTGATGTAATTTAAACTTCATGAATGTTGGCCTCGGGCCTTTTGCAATGTACATAAGTTTAAATTCTTGTTCGATTTCTGCTTTTTCTCTCTTTGGCTTTTGGCTGTGCCACATTCTCTTGGCCGCCTCCCTACCAGCCGGACAGCTGCTCTACGGTCTGTGGATGGGTCAGGAACTTGGCCATTCTTTGGAACGGGCAAGTTACTTGGGCCGCGTAGAGTGTAGCTTGATCGAGCGAGAAGCCGGCCTGCCGGCTGCTGAGCAACCGGATGAGGGAGGCCTAAGTTAGCGTTCTTCCTTAGTTGAATTTCGTGTGGGCGACTGCTCTGGCCTTTAGCTCCCGCCAGATGGACAATCGCGCTATGAGCTGTGTCTTAGAGCGGAGAGAGGGCTTTTTGGTGTCGGCACACTACTAGTTAGCTCCGGCTGGTGCAAAAGTTGGCATGGTACATACACTCGAATCAACTGTAAAACGGGAGGAGCAGATTTGCATTCCATGGCTCCTCCGTCTCTTCACCAGCTGTGCATCTCTTGCGTGCCCTGGGCTTCTAGGCATCTATGAGGTAGTACGAGTCGTTGCCCAGGGCCTTGCTGATGATGAAGGGGCCTTCCCAAGGTGCCACGAGCTTGTGCTGTCCAGCTGATCGCTGGATCAAGTGGAGCACAAGGTCACCCTCACGGAAAGAACGCGGCCTGACCTTCTTTTTGTGGTAGCGGCGCAGGCTCTGCTGGTAGATGGCGGACCGGCTGCATGCTAGTAGTCGGGCCTCTTCCAGTAGATCGGTGATGTCTTCTCGCACCTCTTTGGCTTCTGCCTCTGTGTACATGGTAGAGGTGAGTCGAACTCGATATCAGTAGGGATGATCGCCTCGGAATACTATATGAGGAAGAAGGGCGTGAAGCCAGTTGACCTGTTCGGTGTGGTTCGAAGGCTCCAGAGGACGGCTGACAGCTCGTCAATCCAGCAGCCGGCCACCCACTCTAGCGGCTCGCTCGGGCTGTTTGCTCGCTCCACCTGGCCATTTGATTGAGGATGGGCAACGGATGCTAAGTCCAGTCGGATGCCCTGGTTCACGCAGAAATAGGCCAAGGCGCCGTTGGCAAAGTTGGTGCCGTTGTCGGTGATGATGCTGTGAGGAACACCATATCTGACAGTGATGTCGGCGATGAATGTGACAGCAGTCGGACCATTCAACTTCTTGATTGGCTTTGCTTCTATCCACTTGGTGAACTTGTCCACGACAACCAGCAGATGGGTCATGCCGTCGCGTGCCATTTTGAACAGGCCTACCATATCCAAACCCCACACGGCAAAGGGCCAGGTGATGGGAATGGTCTTGAGGGTGGAGGCCGGCAGGTGTTGCTTGGTGTTGAACATCTGGCACCCCTTGCACTTCTTGACTAACTCTTTGGCATCATCCAAAGCAGTCGGCCAGAGGAAGCCGTGGCGGAAAGCTTTGGCTACAAGGGACCTGGAGGCGGCATGGTGGCCACATTCGCCCTGGTGTATATCTCTAAGGATCCCCATGCCTATCTCTGGTTCTATGCGGCACTGGTGGACACTAGTCACACTCTTCCTTGCGAGTTCTTGTAGGCGCCTGCTCTGTGTTGGGTCTTTCTGGCTAGCACCTGGTCCGTTGGTAGCACGTGGCTGACCAAATAGTCGCGGATGGGCTACGCCCAAGATGGGGCCGCCACCACCGTGAACATGGTGACTGGTATGAGGGAGCCGGGTTGGGAGGCGGCGGGCCAGGGCCGGCCACTCTTGATGGTGCTGATGAAGTCCCCGAGCCGGCTACAGTAGCTCTCAGGCCGCCTGCTGGGAGCGCTGGGCCGGGTGCTGGTGCTGCAGCCCCCGGGGTGCTTGGTGAAGTCCCTGAGCCGGCCACAGAAGTCCCCGCATCGACTGTGGAAGTCCCCGAGCCGAATCCGACTGCTCCTGGGGCAGTTGGCACAAACATGGAGTCGGACTCTGGTGAAGGCTTGATGGATGGCTTGCGGAGGCACTCGAGGGAGACGCCGGATGGTATAGCTTGCTGGGTGCAGCCGATGCAGGCAGAGCATCTGTTGCGTTGTTGTCGGCCCGTGGCACGTGGATGAACTCGCACCCGTTGAAGTGGCTGCTCATCTACTGGACGATGAACCGGTAGCTTGCCATGTTGGCGCCCTTGGTGTTCCAGTCACCGGACGACTGCTGGACCACCAAGTCCGAGTCGCCGTAGCAGAGGATGCGGCGAATGCCAATTTATATGGCTAGTCGGAGCCCGAAGATGAGCGCTTCTTACTCGGCTACATTGTTGGGGGCGGCGAAGTGGATTTGTAGCGTGTACTTCATCTTATCTCCTTTGGGGGAGGTGAGGACGATGCCGGCTCCCAAACCGGTGCACATCTTTGAGCCATTGAAGTGCATTCACCAATCCATAGAGTCCAGAGCTGGCAGCAGGTACTGGGACTAGGCCCAGTCAATGAGGAAGTCAACCAGCGCTTGGGACTTGATGGTGGTGCGGGGCTGGTAGAAGATTGTGTGAGGAGCTAGCTCGATGGCCCACTTGTCCACCCGGCCCGAGGCATCTCTGTTGCCTATGATCTCGGCAAGGGGAGCAGTGCAGACGACCGTGATGGAGTGCTCTTGAAAGTATTGCGGCAAAGTACATGCCATAGCACATCTTATGGTAGTGTGGGCAATTCTACTTGGAGGCCGACATGACCTCGCTCAGGTAATACACTGGCCTCTGGACCGACAGGGCTTTGCCGGCTTCTGGGCGCTCGACAACGATCACCGTGCTGATGACTCTGTTGGTGGCGGCGATGTAGATGAGCATATACTCTTTAGCAGCCGGAGCCGCCAGGATAGGCAGTGTTAACATCATCCTCTTGAGCTAGAGGAAAGCGGTGTTCGCCTGGTCATTCCACTTGAAGCAACTGGTTTTCTTCATGAGCTGGTACCAAGGGAGTGCCTTCTCGCCCAGCCGACTGATGAAGCGGCTGAGCGATGCCAGGCACCCAGTGAACTTCTGGACACCATGCAACTAGGTGGGTTTCTCCATCCTCTCGATGGCCTTGATCTTCACAGGGTTGCACTCGATGCCGCATTCTGAGACTAGGAAGCCCAGGAGCTGGTCGGCTGGCACAACGAAGACACACTTCACCGGGTTAGGCTTGATGTTGAATCGGCGCAGATTTTCAATGGTCTCCTTCAGGTCTTCCATTAGGGTGCCACGCTTCTCCGTCTTCACTACAATGTCGTCCACGTAAATGTGGGCATTGCGTCCAAGTTGCAGCAACAAACACTTCTGCATACAATGTTGGAAGGTGGCACCGGCATTCCTCAAGCCAAATGTCATGGTGATGTAGCAAAAGGCGCCAAATGGCGTGATGAAGGCGGTCTTCAGGCGATCAGTTGGATCCGGCTTGATCTGGTGGTAGCCAGAATAGGCATCAAGGAAGGAGAACAACTCGCATCTGGCTGTGGAGTCAATCACTTGGTCTATTCATGGTAGAGTGAATGGATCTCTGGGGCATGCTTTGTTGAGACTGGTATAGTCAATGCACATACGCCATTTGTTATTCTTCTTCAGCATAAGGACCAAGTTGGCAAGCCAATCCGGGTGGTACACTTCCCTAATGAATCCGGCTGCTAGCAGTCGGGCGACTTCTTCTCTGACAATCCTTCTCTTTTCTTTTGATAGGCGGCGGAGGGGTTGCTTGACCGCCTTGGCATCGAACCTTACATGAAGTTTGTGCTCGGCGAGATCCGTTGGGACACCCGGCATGTCTTTGGGGGACCATGCAAAGATGTCTCGGTTCTCATAGAGGAAATCGATGAGCTCGCCTTCCTATTTGCCGTCGAGGCTAGTGCCTATGACAGCAAACCTCTCCGGGTGATCTGGGTCCAAGGGGATCAGCTTGGTATTTTTGGCTAGCTGGAATGAGGCCCCTGCTTCATATTCCTTGGGATCAGTCGGCATGGCCGACTTCTTGCTGGCCATGGCTACCATCCGATGGAGAAGCTGTCTTTCTTGAGCTATGAATAGGGACTCGGCCAGTCGGCTGTTGGCAGCCGCATAGTCTTGTGACTTCTTGTAATCTCCAGCAACGGTGATGATGCCCTTGGTGCCTGGCATCTTGGCCTTCAGGTATTCATAGAGAGGGACCATCATGAATTTGGCCAGCACAGGGTGGCCTAGGAGCGCGTGGTAGGGGCATTCCAGGTCAACTACCTCAAACCAGATTGGCTCATGGCGAAAGTGATCTCTGATGCCAAAGAGGACGTCAATCTTTTATCTTGTCAATTGGGGAGCAGGATAGGCCTGGAACTATGCCATGAAAAATAGTCCGGCTTGGCTAAAGTTGCTTGGCCTTGATGCCCAGTCGGTCCATGGTCTCGCGGTACAGGATATTGATACTACTGCCGCTGTCTATCAGCACTTGGCCGAAACGGTAGTTCGCCTCTCCGTTGCAAAGGTTGCCTCAAGCACCAGGGCGTATGAACCCGGGTTGGGCATCACTGCCGGGTGGTCAGCTTGGCTCCAAGTGATGGGCTTGTCGGACTAGTGCATGCGGGTGGGAGCTTATGTACTGCAGCATTGACCTCTCTGTGTTGCTACCGCCTACTATGCATGTTACTAGCTTGTCTTGTGAAGACGACGTAAGCGGCGTGCTCTTCGGGGAACTCATCTTGAATGGCGTCGACTGGTCAGGTTGTTGGCTGCTGAACGACTAGAGCTGGAGGGCCGGCTGGCGGGGTATTGGGAGGGCCTCGCCCTTGGTGATGCGAGCCAACAAATTGCACTTCTGAGTGGTGCGGTTGGATGGCTTTGTGCTGCTGTGGAACTTGCACGGGGCGTCAAGGGTTTGCTCAAAGGAGAGGGTAGGCAGCCATGCTCCCTTGCCAGTTTTCTGCCGTTTGGTGTTGGGCTAACCAGTCGGCTACTGATCTTCGACTCCTGCTACCTGCCGACTGCTGGAAGCCGGCTGCTGGGCCTTGCTCTTGTTGTTGTTCTGCTGGCGCCGGTAGGCCTCAGCAGCCGGCGTTTGGGAAGCCGGAAGGAGCACCTTTCCGGACGCGTCCACTCGGAGCTCCGACTTCATGGAGGAGTCGGTCGTGGCATACTTGTTCGCTATGATCACTAGCTCATCAGGGGTTGCTGGCTCGTCGCAGAGGAGCTTGTGCTTGAGCAAGGGGCCCTCTCAGCACCCGGCCGTGAAGTACTCTATGGCATGCACCTCCTGCACCCCTTCACAGGAGTAGCGCAGCTCGCCCCACCGCTTTAAGTAATCGCGGGTGGACTCAGTCGGGCCTTGGACACACGTGGAGAGCTGGCGAGGCTTGGGCGACCGCTTGTACGTGCTGGTGAAGTTGCCGATGAACACTTTAGTGAAATCCAGCCAGCTATTGACGCTGTACAGCTTGAGGCTGTTCAGCGATGTCCGGGCCGTGCCCTGGAGCATGAGCAGAACATACTTCACGGCAACGTGCATGTTGCTGCTTGCTATGTTGACTACGGTGGAGTAGTCCACCAGCCAATCCTCCGGCTTCATGGAGCAGTACTTGGGCATATCCCGTGGGAGTGAGAACCCTTTGGGAAAGGGCTCGTCACGTATGCGGGGGCGGAAGCAAGCTGGCCGACTGCATCTTCTTCTTCTATCACCAGGGATCGAGCAAGTCAGTCGATCTGGTGGTGGCCATCATTCTCTCTCATTCCCTCGCGGTGACCTAGCCAGTCTTCAAGAGTCGGGTGCCCCACACGGGGCGGCGACGCGCACCTCTCCCTGCTCGAGGGAAGCGGGCAGTAGTTGTGCCGTTCCACTGCTATTGGGCGGCCGTCGTGGTCGCGCTCGATCGTGAGGTGCGTGTCAGATTTCGGGATCCGGCAACTCTTGAGAGGTTCGAACTCTTGGGTGTGTGCGGAGATCTCAACCTGCCCAGCCTCCCGACTCACGATCCTTCCTAGCCTAGCGTGTAGAGCTCACAAATACACAAAGACACAGAGATTTATACTGGTTCGGGCCACCATTGTGGTGTAATACCCTAATCCAGTGTGGTGTGGTGGATTGCCTCGAGGGGCTATGGATGAACTAGTACAAAGGATGAACAAGCCTTAGGAGGTGAGGTGTTCTTGAGCTGGTGTGATGCTCGGGGTGGAATCGATCTCTCTCTACTATGGTGGTGGGTAAGTCCTATATATAGTGGCCCTGGTCCTCTTCCCAAATATGAGCGGGAAGGGATTCCACAACGGCGGGATTTGAAAGGGGACAAGTAGTACAGTCTATCCTGACAAAAGTAGTCTTCACCTGCGAAAAGCCTCTGGTCATGACGCCGCGGTGGGCTCGGTGATGACCTCCGCCCTGTCGTCCTGGCGGTCTTGGTCTTGTTGCACCAGAATAGAAACCTTTGGCTGATTCCTTGGGACTCCGTGCCTGTGGCTTGCCTCGCTTGCACCGAAGAGGAAACCTGCGCTCTGCACCCGCCTAGCGCCCGCCTCGCCTTGGTCGTCACGGCTTACGTCAGGTGAGCCTCGTGAGGTAGCTGCATAGAACTCTCCGCCCCTCAGGATCCCTCCTGAGGAGGCCAACTCCTTAAGGCGTCTTGGTGTTGTCCTCCTTGCGAGGCTTGGCCCCTCGCGAGGGTCTTGCTGTGTTGGTGTTGGAGCTCGGCCATACCAGGTCGTCGATGGAGCCATGCGGTGGGCCGCGGGCACGCAGGACTGGATACCCCCAAGTCCAGGATGCCGACAGTACCCCCGGGCCCAAGGCGCGCTCGGACTTGGCTTCTAGGCAAAGCCAAAGGGCAAGGGCGGAGCGCTGCGGGCCCTAACTTCCTGCGGCCTTGATGACGCATGGCGATTGATTGGACGTGGGCGACTCCATTTCCCCATGCTGCCTCGGCAACTACTTGACTTGACTGGTCAATGCTGCATGCAGAGGGTCATAATGGCGCGAGGTCGTGGAGGCCCGCGGTTGGCCTTCCTCGGCTATAAATGTGAGGGAGGGGTGGATCTCCTAGTCCATCTTTCCTTCGTCTTGCTCCCGCCTGCTTCTTCACTCTTTGTCGTGCTCCCATGGCATCGCTGAAGAGGTTCTCAGCGACTGAGAAGGGGAAGGCCCCCAAGGAGGGGCCAGACTCTCCCCCTCCCAAGAGGGGCCGCAGCCATCCTCACAAGCACCCTGTGGTCCCTCCGGCAGCACCCAGGGGGCGCGGGCGCGCCCCCCCAAAGGCATCATTGCTCCAGGCATCCGTGATGGCACCTCCTCCCGAGGTGGGGGCCAATGGCTCCTGAGTAGCCCCCATGATGAAGGGAGGGCACCATGGTTGTGCGCCCGCCTCGGCTGCGCTTTTCCTTGCTGGAGGTGCTCCCTGAGTTCATGGTGTGGTCAAAGAATCCGGCTGGCACCTCGCTCCGGCACCCACGCTTCTTCTCCGGCGAGCTTCCTTCCTCAGGGCTTGTCGGCCTCTGGCTACAGGCTGACGGGTGTTGCAGCAGAGCCTCATGGGTTAGCATCGAGATTTCCGCCTCTGGCAGCGTGGTGCTGGCCCGCGGCTGGCAGACCTTCGCCCGCGGGCGTGGCCTGGGCGGAAGGTGCGCCCTCCACTTCAAGTACGACGGCCTGGCGACCCTCTATGTGAGGGTGTTCAGGGGGGATGGCCGCTGCATGGGGTGCTGCCCGGAGGACAGCAGCGATGATGATGGTGGCGACGACGAGCGTGGCCTTGGCGACGTGCACTCCTCCTCCCGTGACGGCAGCTCTTCCTCGGAAGAGAGCTCGAGCAGTAGTGGCTCCGACTCGCCTCCGCGTCGTCGTGCTCGTGTCGAGGACGCTGATGGTTCATCCTGTCGCAGCGCTCCAGTGAAGCTGGAGTGGAGCCCGGCTTGAAGTTGGGGGCCAGCGAACTTGGACTCGAAGCCGGTGACCCCAGATCTTCTGTGGAAGAACTGGTGGAGCGCCGGTCTACCTTGAGGTGCTGCTTGGGGATGCGACGCTGGTGCCAAGCTTGCACACCTTTAGGCCCTCTTTGTTTAGCTTTTTCTTTTTCCTGCAATCCAAAAAAAGAAGAAGAATGTGCCCTAGGAGGGCGTGTAATGGATCATTGCTGCTATGCCTTTTATGTTATAATTGCTATCTTGATGCTGTGTTGTAATGTTCGTGATTTGAGTGGGTTAAGGTAGGGATGCTTAGCTTGGTATGTGCAGTCGTCCTTCGCCTCGTGAGGACCTAATCTTAGGTATTTGACAGGGCCCCCAGGGTGCATGCCATGTGCCTTCCAGAGATATGCCTTGTGCCCTCAGGATCCACGGCAGGGCAGAGCTATCTCTTGAAGGAAAATAAAATTTGTTGAGCGACATATTCCCCCCTACATGAGCCCCCTACCATAGGGTGGTTTGGACCTAATGCACTGCGTCCCGCTGCCCGGGGGGCACAGACATGAGGGGTGCTGGCGCCAGCGGGCTTGATCAAGGGCTCCTCACGAGGATGAAGCCGAAATGATGGTGTTCGGCGTGGTGCATGTGCAAAGGCAGGCCCTGGGCGCACACACCTACCTAGCCCCACACGCGAGGAGCGCGAGGAGAAGTGGGGGGGGGGGGAACTGCCACCTCTCTCACGTCCTTAGAACAAAACAACTTAGGAGAAAACACAACTTGGGGAGCTAGCATTCGAGAATACCAGATCCATTAAAAGACTACTAAGAAAACTACAAGCAACTTCAGAAAGCAAATGAACAGCCGCGTCCGGCACCTAATCTAGTCTTCTCACCAGCGCGGAGCTAAGTGTTACCACTGGGACGTGGGAGGGAGCACCCACGAGGCCACAGGGCGACTCTCAGGAGACTCCGGAGCATGTATAGCCCCACTCATTATTACATGAGAGTGTCACGAGCGGAGACCTCCACAGGCCGGAGCCTTGCTTCACAGGCCGGAGCCTTGCTTCAGGGGTAGAGCTTCCGGAGGTGCTGGATGTTCCAGGCGTTCTGGATGGGGACCCCCTCCTGTGTCTCCAGGCGCGTGGAGCCAGGCCTAGATACACTGACCCCTAAACGGGCCTTCCCACATGGGAAAGAGCTTATGCAGTTCCTCCTAGGAGAGCACCCGCCTCAGGACGAGATCGCCCACCTCTAACATCCTGGAGCAGACGTTGCGACAGTGGTACCGCCGCAGCGCCTGCTGGTACCTCGCTGCCCGGAGCGAGGCTTGACGGCATCGTTCCTCCCCCAGCACGAGATTCATCCTCTGTGTGGTGTCCTACTGCGTTTCGTCAAACGCCAGGACCCATGTGGAGCGATGCTTGACCTCGTGAGGGAGAACCGCTTCTGCTCCGTAGAGGAGGAAGAAGGGCGTTTCTCCTGTTGGCTTGGTCGTGGTGGTGCGGATGGACCACAGCACGGACTGCAGCTCGTCGAGCCAGCCCCTGCTATAGGGCTCGAGCTTCTTCTTGAAGGTGCGGGTCTTGAGGCTCCTTAGGACCTCCGTATTGGACCTCTCAGCCTATCCATTGCTCTGTGGGTGTGCTACTAAGGCGTAGCAGACCTCCGTTCCAAGGTTAGCACAATATGTTTTGAAAAGATTGTTGGTGAACTGTGAGCCATTGTCGGTGATGATGCGATTGGGGACCCCAAATCGGCTCACGATTCCCTTGATGAACTTGACGGCTGATCCTGCTGGGATGGTGCGCACGACTTCTATCTCCGCCCACTTGGTGAACCTGTCGATGGCGACGTAGAGGTATCGGTAGCCCCCTGGTGCCCGAGATAATGGCCCCAAGATGTCTAGCCCCTAGACCGCAAATGGCCAATTGAGCGGGATCGTCTCGAGGCCCTGCGCGGGCTGATGGATCTGCTTGGCGTGGAACTGTCATGCTTCACAAGAGCGCACAAGCTCGGTAGCGTCATTGAGCGCGGTGGGCCAGTAGGAGCCGCTGCGGAACACCTTGCCCACCAGGGTGCGGGATGAGGAGTGATGCCCGCAATCCCCACCATGGATGTCCGCTAGCATCTCGAGCCCCTGTTCCCTGGAGATGCACCGCAACGAAACATCATTGGGCCTCCTGCGATATAACTCACCACCATTGATATAGTACACGGTGGCCTGACGGGCCACGCGCTCAGCGTCCTCTTCCTTCTTTGGCAGGGTCCGTTGAAGCAAGTACATCTTGAACTCCTCTATCCAGCACCCCTCATGAGGCTCGAGCGCAAGGAACAAGCGGGCTCCTGAGGGGTGACCGCAGGCTAGAGCGCCCATCTCGGGTGCTTGTGGCAAGTCCTCCTAAGGTGGTGCTGGAGTCGTGACGTGCGGGACCGCAGATGGCTTGAAGAGCCGCTCCTCAAATACCCCTGGCTCCTAAGGGAGCCCGCTAGAGGCTCTTTTGGCGATGTCGTCTACTTCCTTGCTCGTCCCGCGCGGCACATGCTGCAACTCCACGCTCATGAACCGTTTCTCCATTTTGCGCACGACTTATAGGTACGCCTCCCTGTGTTCGTCCTTGGGCGTGTATTCCTTGTTGGAGAAATTGACGAGGAGCTGAGAGTCGCCCTTGATGGTGAGGCGCTTTACCCCCAGCGCGGCCGAGGCCCTAAGCCCAGCGAGCAAGCCTTCGAATTCCGCGATGTTGTTAGAGACCTTCTCGCCCTGCTGAAAGCAGAGATGTACTGCATAGCAAAGCTTGTCCTTGTTGGGCGAGATGAGGATGGCCCCTTCCCTTGTGCCTTGTCGAGCAAACGCACCATCGAAGTACATGATCCATCTGTCTGGCTCTTCATCTCTTGGCAAGAGGGAGCAGTCCTTGCTTACTCCATGGTCTAGAGCATCGGTCCACTTGGCCACGAAGTCAGCGAGGGCTGCGCCCTTGATGAACCTGGTGGTACTGAACTCAAGATCAAATGCCTGAAGCTCAATGTTCCATTCAGCAACTTGCCCGGCTGCGTTCGGGCTCCGCTTGGTGGGTCCCACCGCCTGTCGTGAACTCGGCCGATAGGTAGGGCCCGCCGCCTACGGGCCAGGCGGACCAGGCTGCACTGTAGCCTTGCCCCTGATGACGATGCCCTGGTCGGGGGACGCATGGCTACAGTGCCGCCGCCTAGTGGGCGATCACTGTAGCCACACCCCGTCACCTCTAATTAATTGTGCACAGACTTCAAGGAGAGGGGAGGCCGCCTGCTTGGAGTCGGCCTCCCCTAGAGGCCACCTGCTTAGGCCTAGCGTCTTCTAGGGATATGCGGGCTGGCGTGGCCCGCCGCCTGCGGGCAACACCGACCGCCCTCGTGGGGGCATGGCCCTGCCTGACGTAGGCATTGTCATGGGCCGCGTGGCTACAATGTCGTGCCAGGCAAGGGGTGTCCGCCTGGTACGTCTGCACTGTGGCCACGTTCCTTCTGGGATTCGGGGGTGGCAGGTGCACTACCAGGGAAAACCTTATACTCAGAATGTTACCAGTAGTGCTGTACAAAATAAAATGCTACTGCTACTTAGTAGCAGCGCGCGTAAATAAACCGCGCTACTGCTATGACTTTAGCAGTAGCGCATACATGCCAAAAGCGTTGCTGCTATGTTTAAACCGGGCGCACATGGCTAGCCCAACCTAGCAGTAGCGCGTATACTGGCCCAGTGCTACCGCTACTCTCCTTAGTTGTAGCGCGCTTACGTGTAAGGCGCTGCTGCTAACGCAAATAAAATAAAGTGAAAAACAAGTAGAAAAGTAAATGAAAATGAAAGAAATAGAAAAAGGAGAAAGGAAAAAAATAAAATGTAAAGAAAAATAAAAGGAAAAAGGGAAAAAAGGAGAAAGGAATAGCAGTAGCGGGTTTCAGGAAACGCGCTGTAGCTAACTTAGCTATAGCGCGTTTCAGAAAGGCGCTACCATTACGTTTCGCTTAAACAACGGTTTCCCCCCTGCCCCCCGGCCACCGCACTTCTTCCCCAAATCCCTCTGCCTCACTGCCGTCTCCCCAATTCGGCGTCGCCCCACTTCGCCGCCATCTACTACCGGCGTGGACGCCCGCAACCTCACCGTCTCCCCCCGAGGCCGCCGTCATCCTCATCACCGCCGCCCGAGGCCGCCCTCAGCCTCACCGCCGCTGCCCGAGGCCGCCCTTGACGTCATCGTCAGCACCCTCCACCTCACCGCCGCCCGAGCCCGCCCAGGACCGCCGTTGCCCGTGCCCAAGCCCGCCCTCTCCGCCCCTGCCTCCGTTACTGAGCACCTCCCCGCCACCGTCTCTCCCTCTCTGTAAGTCCCCCACCCCTCCCCCCGACTCCTCTCTCTCTGCATTTTAGAGAAAAAGTTAGTAGAGCAAAAGTTTGTTTATAGAAAAAAATTTAGTTTAGAGCAAAGGATGTTAAGTAGTAGATGTTAGAGCAAAAATTAGTTTAGAGCAAAAAATTTGGTTTACAACAAAAGTTAGTTAGGCTAGTAGGGTTTAATTAGGGTAGATGCTGCTTGTATAGTATATAGTGATACTAGTAGATGTTAATTAGGTTAGGGCAATAGTGGTACTAGTAGATGTTAATTAGATGTTTTCCAGTTAAGGCACTAGAGTTTTGCTAGGTTAATTAGGTTAGTAGTGCTGCCAGTAGTAGTGGTACAGTAGGTTAATTAGGGGATGTTAAATGAATAACCTAAATGAATGAAATTAGTAATTAACTGAATTTTTTTCCTTTCATCATTATAGAGCACTAAAGTTAACTGAATTTTGTTCTATTAGTAGTTAAATGAATTTTCTTCTACACTTTGTTTTTGAATTAGCTTGTGAAATTGGGACATGTGGTCGCTCGTGTATATTTGGACATGTGTTGCGGTGTCGAAGAGGGATATTTGAACACTGTTTCCAGGGAATGATGCCGAGTGGCCTATGATTTGCCGAAATGTTGATTCATTTCTCTTCCGGCAAATTTCAGGTTCTTGATTTGTCCACTTTTTAGCAAAGGTCATGCCGAAATTTTACACGAATCTCGGCATGACTTGTGCTACAAACTAGGACATATCGAGTGTCCGTTTAGTCCATACTTTCTGTATGACAAAACTTTGAGTTATGCATGGTGAAACTTTATTTGTGATGTAATTAAACCCTCATCCTCCTTGACTAGCGAAAATCACTCTAGTTAGGGCATTTTGGGTACGATGAACTTTGTTATTTATGCTTATGATATGTTGTTTCTATTTTTGCCAAGTCTGTCTCTTTCTGTTACTCAACTATATCTGTTGCATATCATCGACTCATGTGACGATGCAGGTGCATAGATCATAGATGGCGAAGAAGTGCTACGCCCGGAGTATATATACGACAAGTGGCCGGAGTGTCAGGCCCAGGTGTACCGGTTTCCGGTTTCCGAGCGACAAGCAGTAGTTAGTTTAGGTTCACGCTAATGCGAGAGAGGGATAGGAACTCATGTACTCAAAGTGATAGCTCTTCTCGCGTATATCATTGTTTAGATGGATGACGATGTATTTGCAAGTAATCGAGACTTGCATCACTATTTTTGAGATGATGACGAGAGACCACTTTGTGTTGGATGATGATTATGATGATGACATGATTTGATGAGACTAATTGTATGTATATGCTATGATTACATTTGTATGTGTATGATATGCTAAAGATTATTGTATAAAGCCTATTAAAATACAAAACAAATACAAAACAAATATGCAGGAAAAAAACTAATAAAACTAGTAGTAGCGAGGGGGGGAAATTTAGCAGTAGCGCCACCTTACCAGTAGCGCTTCCCTGTAAACAGCGCTACAGATAATATCAGTAGCACCCTTTTCTAAAGAGCGCTACAACTATTCATGTATAGCAGTAGCGTGGGACAATAGGCACTACTGCTATACGTTAGCTGTAGCACCTTGTTAGTAGCGCAGGTCCCCGCGCTACTGAGAGGCCCAAAACCCGCGCCGCTGCTAGGCTTTTCCCTAGTAGTGGTGGCACTGTTGCCACGCCCTGTCTTTGTCGTAGCAGGTGGGTGCAGACTTTGAGGTGGTGATGGGCCGCCTGCCTGGAGTTGTCCCAAGCCCTCGTTGTCTTCTCGGACGCGACCCGTAGGCTCCAGCCAGCCATGGAGGCCGGCCTTGCGACCAGTCGGACTGAAGGGCTAGGCCAACCCCGATGTCTTGAAATCTCCTAAGGTGTGGATGAGGCTACCCAGGCTCTATCCCCTCATCAGACCTTCTGTAGATCCATCTACTTTATCTAGCTTTACCTGTGAATCTTCATATTCCTCTAATGAGTCATTTGACTCCAACTATAAACTATTCAAGAATCAGAATGGTGAAGTATTTGCTCGATATGTTGGAAGTAACTGCAGGAACGGCCCCCGTTTGAAGAAAATCTGGGTTCCCAAAAGGTGCCTTGAAAATCTTCAGGTGAATGTCATCATGACACCACGTATGGAGAATAGGAACCCCAAATCAAATTCTTCATATGGATCAAAATCTTCATATGGATCCAAATCCTCATATGAACATCATCGTGCTAACACTTCTATTTAGCAGGGAAAGTCAAAAGGCTATGAATATGTGCATTATTCTTCAAACCATTATGTTGATAAGTCCTCGAAGAATTTCTTTGCTTATTCATATGCTTATCCTAACCCCTTTTCTGCAAAACGAAGTGCACTGGCTTCAATGCCATATTTTTCTTATGGAGCTCGCAGAATGATGAACTCTTTGCCACCCCTCCAGATGTGGGTGGTGAAGAAAAAGAACTAATTTCTTATGTAGGGTCAGGTCTCCAGACTAACTTATTCATCTGAAGAATTTGCTAGAGACCTGAATGTGCTTGAATTGTCGCAAGCTAATCATGAAGAAATGAATTACTCATTTCTCACGTCCTCGTATTGTTAAATCCGTTACTGTTGATGAAATTGATATCATATTCTTCACTGATGAAGTATATGGGTCCATAAGTTGCACTAATTCATCTGCGGGATGGACAACCCAAAGCTACTAAGTGGGTCCTTGACAGTGGATGTACAAATCACATGACCAATGACAGGAACTTATTAATGGACACTGCTTTATCTCCATCTCATCTAAAGCATATCACCTACGGTGACAAAGGCAAACGCAAGGTATTGGGTCTAGGTAGGGTTGCAATCTCAAAGGATAGACACATGGACAAAGTCATGCTTGTCGAGTCCTTAGGATTCAACCTCATGTCTGTCTCAATGATTTGTGATCTTGATATGGTTGTCGTCTTTGGCAAATATCGTTGCACTGTGCTAATGGAATCTAACAATTCCAAAGTCTTCGAAGGCTCTAGGATAGGAGACATGTATATTGTTGATTTCTCTATAGCACCACAACCTGCCACATGTCTATTTGCAAAAGCTTCACAAGGCTGGTTATGGCATCGATGACTTGGTCATGCTAGGATGAGGAACTTGCATACACTTGCAAAGAAGAAGCATGTCATTGGCATCGAGGGTGTCAAATTCCTCAAAGATCATCTGTGTGGGGCTTGTGAGGCTGGAAAGATAACCAGAGCCAAGCATCCCTCAAAGACTATCATGACCACTTCTTGTCCCTTTGAATTACTTCACATGGATCTCTTTGGCCCTACTCATTATGCCACGTTCACTAATTCTCCATCATCATATGGCTTTTTCATTGTTGATGATTATTCTCATTATACCTGGGTGCATATCATCACTTACAAAAATGAAGTGAGGAAGTCTTCAAAGGATTTTCCTCAAGAGCATCTATGAACTTTGGTGTGAAGATCAAGCATATCAGGAGTGATAATGGAACCGAGTTCAAGAATACTGGTCTCGATGAATATCTTGATATACTTGGTATTACTCACGAGTTATCTGCTCCCTATACTCCTCAGCAAAACGACGTCGTGGAGCACAAGAACAGGACTCTTGTTGAGATGGATCGCACTATGCTTGATGAATACAAGACTCCATAGTGTTTCTGGCCAGATGCTATTGATACTGCATGCCACATCATCAACAGGGTATATCTTCACATATTCTTCAAAAAGACCTCATATGAACTCCTCACTGACAAGAAACTCAATGTAAGTTATTTGAAAGTCTTCGGTGCTAAAAGCTGGATTAGAGATCCTCACCACCACTCTAAATTTGCACCGAAAGCACATGAGGGTTTTATGCTTGGTTACAGAAAGGACTCGCACACCTACAGAGTCTTCAACACTTATCATCACAAGGCTGTTGAAACTATAGATGTGCGGTTCGATGAGACTAATGGCTCGCAAAGAGAGCACCTACCTCCTGTGCTAGATGAAATGTCACCTGAGGAATCCATCAAGTTCAAAGCTACTGAGGATGTCATCCCTACCGGAGAATCTGCTGAAGAAGTCATTCCGGATCGTGAAGAAAATCACGCTGGTGCTATTGAAGAAAATGGCCCTGAAGAAATTGCTAGGCCAAATCAAAGTCGTCAACCTGCTCATCCTCGTGCTGCAAACGAAGTGTAGATTGAGAGAATCATCAACGACATCAACGCACCAGGTCCTCTCACATGCTCAAAAGCTTCACATTTGTCTAACTTTTGTGGGCATTTTGCGTTTATCTCTATCATAGAGCCCACCAAAGTTGATGAAGCATTCATGGAGTCTAAGTGGAATCAAGCTAAGGAAGATGAATTGCATCAATTCGAGCTCAACAATGTGTGGGAGCTTGTCAAGCGACCAGACCCACGCAAGCATGATATCATCGGCACCAAATGGATCTACCACAACAAGCAAGATGAAAATGGCCTTGTGGTGACGAATAAGGCTTGTCTTGTAGCTCATGGCTTCACACAGGTTGAAGGAATTGATTTTGATGAAACTTTTGCACCTGTTGCTAGACATGAGGCTATTCACATATTGCTTTCTTATGCTAACAATCATAATATCATCTTACATCAAATGGATGTGAAAAGTGCATTCCTCAATGGTAAGCATGAGGAAGAAGTATATGTTGCTCAACCACCAGGTTTTGAGGATCGAAAACTTCCAGATCACGTCTACAGACCCAACAAGGCCCTCTATGGCCTCAAGCAAGCTCCTCGGGCATGGTATGATACATTGAAGGAATTCCTCATGAAGAAAGGCTTCAAATCCGGTTCACTTGACCCAACTCTTTTCACCAAAGCATATGATGATGACTTATTCATGTGCCAAATATATGTTGATGATATTATCTTTGGCTGTACTAACCAACATTACAGTGATGAATTTACTTATATGATGACTGAGGAATATCAAATGTCTATGATGGGAGAGTTGAAATTCTTCTTGGGTATTCAAATTCATCAACAACACAATGGCATATTCATATCCCAGGAGAAATACCTCAAGGATGTGTTGAGGAAATTCAGCTTGCAAGATTGCAAAGGCGCCAAAATCCCTATGCCCACAAATGGCCATCTATGCACTGATGAAAATGGTAAAACTTCGATCAAAAGGTATACCACTCCATTATTGGCTCTTTATTGTATCTATGTGCATCTTGGTCAGATATTATGCTTAGTGTTTGCATGTGTGCCCGATTTCAAGCTACACCAAAGGAATCACACCATAAGGCTGTGAAGCATATTCTATGATATCTAGCTCACACTCCAACACATGGATTATGGTATCCCAAGGGCTCTTCATTTGATCGCATTGGATATTCGGACTCTGACTATGCTGGTGATCAGGTGGACCGCAAGTCAACATCAGGCAAATGTCATTTCCTCGAACAGTCCTTGGTATGTTGGTGCTCGAAGAAGCATCAATGCGTATCAGTCTCTACTGCTGAAGCTGAGTACAGTGTTGCTGGATCTTGCTATGCTCAATTGCTCTGGATGAAGACAACCCTCGAGGACTATGGCATCAATGTGAAGAATGTGCCACTCTACTGTGACGAGGAGAGTGCTATCAAGATTGCTCACAACCCAGTTTAGCACTCAAAGACAAAGCACATCCAGATTCATCATCATTTTCTTCGTGACCATGTGTTGAAGGGCGACATCTCCATCAACCACGCGAATACTTAAGATCAGCTGGCCGATATCTTCACAAAGCCCTTGGATGAGAAGAGATTTAGCAAGTTGCGGTGTAAGCTAAATATCTTAGAATCTTCGAATGTTCTTTGAAAAGGACACACATCCTAACACTTATGCAAATTTGATAACTTAGATATGCAACACATGAAGTAATTTTTTTTCAATCAATGAAGACTAACCCTCTAAGTGTAAAGAAATTAATGAAGAATTTGATTCAAAACCCTACGACAATTGTACCCGGTGTCTGAAATCATCATTCTTATACGGTGGGTTACGCCACCAACCAATGTTGAAAATCTTCAATTTGAGTTTTTCAATTTCTTCATGATTTTCAAGTTCTTCATCTTTGCAATTTCCTCAGTATTTTCATAGTTTTTCCTCGTTGCTATATATATTTGAGTTTTTAATGTCCTCTATAGCATTCACTTATAGCTCACTACAGGAATCAGGTAATTTGCCGTCTATGTCCAACAGACGGCAAAGACTCAAATCATGACGGCAAAGATTTTGCCGTCAACTTGTAGACGGCAAAGTAAGTCGGCAAAGAGTAAGTCGGCAAAAACTGCTTTGCCGTCAGCTTTTTGTCGAGCAAACGACAAAGATTTTGCCATCACCCAGACTGTCTTTGCCGTCAGCCGAACAAATAAAAGACAACAAAGAAATTCGGGTTTGCCGTCAGCCAAAATGCATCTTTGCCGTCAACCAGAAACATTACAGATGGCAAAGAATCCTTATTTTATTCATAAAAAACCAAAACTAACTATCCAATTGCAGACGCCAGATGGTCAAAGGCATATACGCAATCATCACTTGCGGGTTTGTTTTTATATTTGTTCATTTGTGCAGCGTTTTAGTAGTCTGACAATCATTTGTATACATAAAAGTCTCGTTACAGAGTCATTACAGAGGGTGTAAAACAAAAATTTCAGATTATAGAGGGTGGCCTGCGCGACACGGAGGAGCAACGCCATTGCCGGCGCGGTCATCGGTGGTTTGTGCCGCACGGAGCATGGAAGTCCTTGAGGCACGATGCACCGCTCCCGGAGCCGACGGGGAACAAGGCCGGGGCCGGCGAGGGCAAAGGGCCAGGTCCGGGGCCGACGAGGGACGGCCTAGAGGTAGCGGAGGCCTACGGGAGCGATTGGGACAGGCCAGGGAAGGCGGAAGCCTGCGGGGGCGATGGAACCGGGCCCGGTGACGTCGTAGGCGAAGGGGTGATGGGCCCAGAGGCCAGCGGCGCCGGGACGAAGGGGCGCGGCGCCTGCGTGCAGAGGCGCCGTGGCGAGGAGGCCCGCGGGGGCATCGAGGCGCGGGGCCGGAGCCGCCGGCGCTGGGGGCAAAGCGGGAAGAGGCAGGGGCGAGGTCGAGGCACCGGCGCCGGGGTGCTCTGGATCGGGAGTACGAACTGCAAGTTCGTCAGGGAGAGAGAGATGCATACGAGTCTACGTGCGGGGATAAGGGAGCTTGCGGGAGGAGAGAGGAGAGGGGGTCGTGGGTGGGGCCAGGTGCGGTCGTGGGTGGGAGCTGGTTGGGCGCGGGGGCACGTGCGTCTTGGGTCAGTGGGTTGGGTAGGTGCGTGCGTCCAACGGCCCTGAGTGGAAGAGATGTGCGTCTAAGATGTTGCCAAGTCATTGATCGGTGTGATCGATCCGCGCGGTGTGCTTTCTCTTTGCTGTCTACAGAAAAAATATAGACGACAAAGAGCGCACTTTGCCGTCGGCGAAAAAACACAGACAACAAAGAGCTCATTTTGCCGTCTGCTAGAAATAACACAGACGACAAAGAATTTTTGCCGTCTGTCTAAATAAATACCAACGACAAATAATCTTTGCCGTCTGTATTCTTTTTGGCAGACGGCAGAGTGAGCCCTTTGCTGTTTGTGTATATTTCCGCAGACGGTAAAGTCTATTTTGACGTTAGTTTTTCTTTGCCATCAGCTGATGACGGCAAACATTTTCTTTGTCGTCCGTCCGACAAAAAGCTGACGGCAAAGATGCCCACTGACGGAAAATTAATTGTTTCCTGTAGTGACTAAATTCTCAAGTTGCTTTTTCATCTAAGTGAATGTGATCGGACCGGTTCCCCCTCTATGCTAAACTCAACCCAGTCTTTTCACAAATTCTTCATGTGCATTCTATTTGAAACTTATTCAAAATCTTTACTATGTCCTTGACAGCTGAAGAATTTGCAAACGAAACATTAAAATTTTCATATCTAATTTTTAGGCTTTTGCTGCTCAAATCCTTCCACATCCCACGACAGGATTAAACAACTCACGCATGATCTCACACGATCTCCACCTCTCAGTACGTGGGTGACACATGTCGCTAGGATAGCAAGGGTCAGGGGCACGTTCGTCCAAATTCCTCGGATGAATGGTTTTTTCACCTCGGTTATAAATACCCCTCCCCTTTCACCTCAGCTCATTTACTCCGCTCGACCTCTCTCTACTCCGCTCGAGCTTTCTTACCTAGCACCGCCGCTAATCTCCATCGTCACCGGCGAGGAAGAGCATAGCTGCATCGACCTCATCGTCGTCCTACTCGCGTTGGCCGCGGAAATCTTTACCTCCGCTGCCGGCGTAGCTGTCTTCCTCCGCCAAGTTAGGGCATGGAAGATCTGAACGGACGAACTTCCAAAGTTCATCTCTCTGTTCGTCGTGTTCTTCGTCAAGGGTAAATAAAACTCGCTTTTACTGCCCTTGTTGATTCTGATGATTTAAACAAAATCTTCAAAAGGCGTTTATTATTCAACTTTCATATTCTTAAACACCAAAGTTGCATCTGTTCTTGATCTATCTCTCTAAGATGTACTTTTCTTCAAGATTCCTCAATTGTGTGGATTTCCAATCTATACAAAAATCTGTGCAAGGTGCGCATTCTGCGGATTGAACGCAGATGGGCACGGGAATGGAGGGAATACCGCTATGTCACTCCTAAGTACACGAAGAAATTCGCAGTAAATCCTCCATGCCAAAGACCTCCATTGGATCCAGCCCAAGAAGCTGATCCCTCTAGCATCAGAAGAGTTAAGGAATTTCCAAACGAATGGGCAAGCGCCAAAGAAAATTGGCTAAGGTAGCAAAAGAGGCAGTGAAGAAATTCAACGAAGATTCTGCTGCTACAGCTACTGCTGCTGAAGCCTCTGCTAGTCAGTCCAAGAAGGCTATGAAGAAGAAAACAGCTGTGAAGCTATATTCTTCTGTTACGCTCTCACGGCCCAGCTCCTCAAAGCCCTCAAGGCCATCTGCTCAAGCAAAGTCCTCAGCTGCACCTGCAAAGTCCTCAGCACCAGTGCATCTTGCCACGGGCCAAAGGACTACAGGCTTATCAATTGCTTAAGGAGCTTCAGTAAGTTCCTCAGCTCAGCCTCAGGTGCTGAAGAAAAAGGTCACTACTGGACACGGCACAAGGCCAAGTCCTCACAAGAAGCAGGTCGCCTTTGAAGTTCCATGGTCTGAAGATGAAGCTAATGATGATGAACTTGCGGAAATCATCATAGACCGACAACACCGGGCCACTAGTGCCAAATGCAGTGTTGTTCCACTTTTGCTGGATCCGAAGAAGATCCTTGATTTCATTGATCTTTGGCATAAAGATCACAACACACCCCTTCCTGATCTAAACCTCACACCTGAACAAAGTCACATGTTGACTGCCTTCATCACTGAAGAAAAGTGGAAATTTGAGAAGGCCATGTCAGTGAAGAAAGCTCAGTACAATAAGGAGCATTATCTGAGGAAAAATGTCATCAAAATGACAACTGCAGAACTTGTTACTATTCAGTCTGAAATCAAAGCTCTTACTGATGAAGTTGACGTGTATAAAGCTGATTGGCTAGGTGCCAAAGTCAGATTCGTCAAGCTGGCAAAAGGCCTCAAGCCCAACGTTGCTCCTGTAGCACAACAAGAAATTCCTCAGGGTGAAGTATCTGCTCAGCCCACTGAAGAACATGCCAGCACCGCTGATGAAAATTAGGCTGCTGAAGAAACTGAGAGTGCCAGGGCTGATGATGCTATTCCAGCTCATGATGAAACTGCTAGGGTAACCACAAATGTTGCGCCTGAAGATCAACCCAGGCCAGATGAAGAATCTGCTGCTGGGCCTGAAGGAACTGAACCTGCCAGGGCAACTGAAACAGTTGTGCCTGAAGAAACTATGCCTCTTTCATCTGCTCCCCCTGCAAAGTCTTCGCAGATGAAAAGCACTCATGTTCCTTCTGCATCAGAGGCGAAGAAAACAAAGGCTGCCGAAAGGGCAGCAGTGAAAAAGATGAAAGCATCAGATGCCTCAGAGTCTTCAGCTCTGAAGAAAGTGAAGACTTTGACGAGCCCTTACCAGAATCCAATTGATGTTGTTCCGTTGACTGTCATGCCATCAAAGGAGATTGTTCCTTTTTGTGAAGAATATGTCATCGCAGATGACATTGATGAAGAAAATCCATCTACTCCTACGTCGGAGCAATTGGATGATTAAATTGAAGTGGATGAAATCCCTTCACCTCTACAGGTACCATCGCCGCTACCTCAGTTCACTGCTGAAGAGGCTAGTGTTGAAGAAGTTGAAGCTGAAGAAGAGGATGTGGACATCGGGTATACGATTCCAGTGATGAATGATGATTACTGGGAAAGCCATCATCCCAATTCTGCTCTGACCACTCCTCTGCAACAAATTCCTCAGTCCCCTGTGCAAACTAAAGAAATTCACACGGGTTCTGATCAAGGTCAAGCTTCACTTCACTCGATCCCCGAAGAAGTTCAAGACACTAGTGCTGATGAAATGGAGAAGAAGACAGCAGAAGAAACTGCTCCCGAGATTCCTCAGCTCGAGGCTATAGAGGCGGAGCTTCAAGCGGATGTGAAGACTTCCACTTAAAAATCTTCAACTGAAGTCACAGAATCCTCACTCCAAGAAGCAGAAGTTCAAGGGTGATGACTTCTTTGCTGAGCAGCATTTCTTCTCTGATTTCAATCCCTATGACTCTGCTCGCCTTCGCCGCAAGCGCTTTTGGGCTGCTTCTCAGATGAAGTTCTATTCAACACTGCTGTTTGACAAGGATAAAGTGTTTGACCATATGCAAATTCCTCATGTGGATATGGAGTCTCTTCCATGTTTCACTCCAGTCCTTAGTGTTCTTCATGACACAAGATTACTGAACTTCTGCACAGACATCTACGACGGGAATGAAGAGCTTATTCTTTAGTTCTATGCCACTCTGCATCTGACAGGAAATGTTGACAATGTGAATTCATGGGTTTTGGACTGGATGACTGAAAGTACTCATCGCAAAGCTCTAGCCTCTGAATTGCTTCATGTCGTCCCAGTCAGCCCACCCACTGAAGAAGCTCTAAAATTATATGAAGAACCTGATTTGCAAAATCATCTGATGCAAGTGTCGATGAAGCCTTTGAAGGCTGGCCAAGATCCAAGGACAAATTTCTTCGTCAAGGATTTGTTGTATGTGCCAAGGACTGTCTATCACATTATAGCCAAAACCCTCAGTCCTATCAAGGGCCACAACTCTGAAGAAGAAGAAGTTGTTGGTATCATGAAGAACTTGCTTTTTAACATCATGCATGGTATTTCAATCAACTATCATGATTTCTTCATGAGGACTTTGGCCAATGCTGCTTTGTCACCTTTTGAGTTGAAGCCTTACGCTCCCTGGATCATGAAATTCATCAGATCAAGGACTTCAATTCATTACAAGGCTGACTTTCAGAATCATCTCAGCCATTTGCCACCACTTGAAGTCGTCAAACGGACTATTTCCTTAGCTGATGAGAAGGACAAGGCTGCAATTATTGATGAAGGCACTCGTCCTTTGGATGGACAATTTCGAAAGGCAGCATCCTATTATACAAATGATGACTCTGCCACTCATGACACTGCTACAAATGCTTCAAAGCAAAATCCTCAGGCCACTACTCCACTTGTGATGACTGATTGTGAACTGCTCCTAAGTCTTCATCAGAAGGTGGATAGAAATCAGAAGTGGGTCAAGTGTCAGTTGGGTGCAATTCTTCAGAACATCACTGTCACTCAAAACTCTGTGAAGAAGAATCAGTATTATCTACATCAAGTCATCGACCGCACCTGGGCTATTCTTTCGCATATCTACACTGATGATGAACTCAAGGAGATGGACTTCCAACAGGACTTTGACTGGTCTCAGCCACCTTTGAAGAAATTCAAGAAGGTAAAAGTTCCTTAGTCGGTCGTCAGCCCATACTCTTCATCGTGCGAGATAGACGAAGCTGAAGATTTGGACAACACTGCGGCAGGCCCTACAACAACGGATGACCCCAACAACGTTGGCGCTCCTCCATCGACATCATGATGATATTCTTCAGGGGCATTAGTCCTCTCTTTTCGTCCCTTTTGGTCATTTGATGACAAAGGGGGAGAAATTTGAGTTGGTCTTCAAGAGGGTCTCTTATATGGGTGTTTTTTTGTTAAGTCACAACTCTTGTTCTTCTGATGTGTTTGATTCGCCGAGTTGTAACCTTAAATCCTATGGTGGTCTGATACTTTTGACTATCATCTGCATGCTTAATTCCTCATGTACCTAATGCACGCATGCTGAATTTTATCAGACACCATATTTCATCATGCATTTCAAATTCTTCATTCATTATGTTAAATGTGTGTATGAATTACAAGATATAGGGGGATATCTCCATGATATTACTCTACAATGTGCATTTTCTATCCAAGGCAAATTCCTCAAATATGCACATCTTCAGGGGGAGTTCTTCTATTTCTTGCAATCAAATTCCTCAATTCTTAGCACTTTCATTTGATAAAACTTAACCTATTTGTCATCAATCACCAAAAAGGGGGAGATTGTAAGTGCATCTAGTGCCCCTTAGTGATTTTGGTGTATTGAAGATTATAGGTTAAGGGACTAATATATGTGTGAGTGTACACAGGCTCTATAAGTCGATGAGGAGTTTGATATTTATGATGAAAATCAACCCCTAAAAATGTATGTGTTCAGCTGAAGACTTTGGTTCTCCTGAAGATTTTGGAAGTGAAGAAATTAGTGTGACCTTGAAGACTTGGATATTCATGCGAGGATTATTTAGCATGAAGACTTTTGTTTAGGTAGTTTCATTTTCTCTTTCTTGAGTCATTGGAAACACCATACTGTTAAAGGGGGTCGAGGTAATACTAAGGAAACTGATTTCCAAGTGATGCTCATCTCAAAATCCTACTCCTACCCAATCCTTTCGAGTGAAGCCATTGGAAATCTCATATCAGTTCAGTCAATTTCTTTAGTGACAAAGACGAAGTTCTTCTAGTCTCTGAAGAATTTGTTTTGACTAAGGAGTTAGGAATTCTCCAGTGCAACTTTCCTACAAAAGTGAGGAAAATGATAGCCCTAAGGTATTAGAACCTCATATTTCTGACTGTTGTTTTTCTATGCGTCAGCTGTCCAAAATATATACTCACCTAACGGTCATATCATTGAAGGGCATTTATGTCTTATCATGTCAGGATGCTCGCTAGGCTATAAATAGCCGCCTACTACAACCACTAGCTAGTTGGCTGCTCCGAGAGAAACTGACACTTGTCATTGAGAGCATCCCATCCTCCGAGGACTTTGAGCGAAAATCATCAAGTGAGGAAACCCCAAACCCAAACCCAAACACCTACAAACCCAAGTGATTGAGCATCACTGAAGATATTGTTCTTGTGTGGAACCGATGCTTGTTACCTTTGAGGACTGTGTATCCTCTAGACGGTTAGGCCTCATGGTCTGAGCATCCAAGAGGAATTGTGGATGGCCGAGTGACCAAGTCTGTGATGGTTTGGAACTCACCTGAAGACTTACCACAAGTGTTGGGCGAGGTATGTGTGACTTTAGCTCAAGGAGAATACGGTGAGGACTGTGTGTCCACGAGTTTAAATACTCAGTCGCTCCAATTAGACGTACAACTGTCACAGAAGTTGGATCTGGTCTACCAAATCATTGTCTTCACGAAGCCAACTGGTTCTATTTCCTAAACCCTTTTATTTCCTCATTCATATGTTGATGGACCTGATCATTACTATTTGAAGACTTTGACTGAAGATTTTCTCTAATTCCTCATTCCTAATTCTTCAGTCACATAGTCTTTAGTCTGCTTATCCTGTTATCACGCTATTTGTACTCTGTGCTTATTTTCATTTCATCATGATGACTATGCTATTGCTCTGTTCTATTTATACCTGAGTACTTACTCCGCTGCTAGTGTGTCGTTGCTTAGGAATTTCTTCACCTAGAAATTCCTTAGTGACGAATTTGTAAAAATTGCCTATTCACCCCCTCTAGTCGGTATAACGCTCTTTCAGATTGGAATACGGCGTGTTTCCTTAGAATAGAGATGCACTATCTTTTACCTTGGAAGAATAGGCTGAATACTTGGATTGTGATGTTTAATTCAAGCTTAGCACCTTGTATGGATATTTACATAAGGACAACCATACATATGAGATTGGGGATAGTTGACATGTATGATCTTGCTAGACTTCCTATTGGGAGTCATGAGGATATGACTAGCATGAGTGATGATTGGAATTGGCCTATACGAAATGATGCTTTTGGTGGTATAAGGTGATTTGTTTAGAGGACTAGATAGATCAATTGGCATCTCATAATCTGTGCTCAAGGTTAATATGATAAACGTTCACTCGCACCCTAGAATCCTTGAAACCCTTAAGCAATACCAAGCCACAACATGGTTATATCATGACTATGAGCTTTGGCTCTAGGTCGAGAAGACCTTGGCCAATACTCAACTGTGACCACCACCAATACCCCAGCCTACTTTATGTACCCCATGAACCAAGTCTTCATAGAATACTTGGATAAGTTGGTTGTCATCTTTACTGGTGACACACTTGTTTACCCGAAGACGAAAGAAGTGTTGTTCAACTTATCAGAGAACATCTGAAGACCGCCATGTCAAGGAGCAAGAAATATACCAGCCACCATCGTCAATAAATGATCTTCTGCGTCGAAGACCATGTGTATCTGGGAGCCACTCCTCTCAAAGGAACCAAACATTTCCATGTCAAATGAAAGCTCACACCAAGCCTTATCGAGCCCCTCAAAGATTGCTACGAGACAAAGAGTAGACGCCCACCAGCTAGAGTTGCCACCCGAGTTAACCGTGTGCACAACGATTGCCACGCGTCACAACTCTCGAAGTGTTTCCAACTTCCTGACAAGCACGATCCCTACAAGGGCATCGATCACCGAGCCATCAACCTCCAGCCCAATCTGACCTACTGCAGAAACCCATCAGCCACCTGGATCAAGAGGAACATCATACAAAAAGCCGCACCATCGAGTACTTCAACGTTCAATGGAGCACCACACGGAAGCGGAAGCAGTATGAGGACGTGAAGACTACACCAGATCTAAGTTTCAGTATTCCTTTAGGAGCCTAGTTTGGGAATCTTGGGGATGAGATTATTCCCTGATTTTCATGCCACTACACTTAAGCTAATATATCATGACAAAGTATGGTTTAACAAAAAAACTTTGAGTAATTTGGTCTTTGCCTTGATTTGGTTTTTGTGCTATTTTCAAAGTGCTCTAAAAGTCATATAGTAGCTTCCATCCCTATACTTAATCTCCTTGATCCAAAACCTTCCCCAATGATCATTCCATGTGTATAGGACCTAAAAATATTTTCTTACAAAAATAAATTGGCTAGAAAGTATTCTATAAATTAGGTTTTCCAAAAACCCCTAAAATTGATCTTCAAATCCAAGTACTTAATTTGTGGTGTGAAAAATATTTTAATATTTGAATCCTACTAGTTATAGGACTCCCATAAACCACAAAAATATTATTTTAAAAGATATTTTGCGATTTTGTTTAAAGGCTTTTTCTTAAGACCAGAAATGGTCTTTAATAGGTTAAAATTATTTTAATAGTATTTGAGAAAATTTAGGGAAACTCAGTGGACATATATTGTCCATATATATGAGTTTCAACACATGGTAATGTTCAAAATACTGGACAAAACCCTCCAAAACCATTTCTGTTCATTTCAAGTATTTGAAATATTTCTATAAGAAATATTTTCAAATAACTCCAGGAAAATTCTAGCAAGTCACATATTCATAATGGAATGATCTTGCATAGTTTCATTTCAATCAAAATAGTTTTGTTACACAATAGTGCCCCAAAACCCTCTCTGACCAGAACCAAATTTGAGAAACTCTACATTTCCAACTGTCTCCTTTTGATCCCAATTTTTGTGGACATGCTCAAATCCTCAAATGATGATGCTACACCAAGTGGTGCATCAAGGAGAAAAGATTTGCATGACTAAATCATGGAAAAACCATTTCTGTTGATTTCAAGGGTTTGCCAAAGTTACATTGGCAACTTTCTCCAAATGAGATTAGACTTGGTGACCAACCTCATTGCTATATGCCATTTGATCCTGTTAAATCTCATGGCAAGGAGAATCCATTTACTTGCCCAACTCAACATCAAATACCTTCTGCTATTTTATCAAAACCACTATTTTGATCCCTTCCACTATTCTCCATGGGGAAAACTTTTTACCAGAGCTGACACTAGTCACCCTCTAGCTTTGGTAAAAATTGCAAGGCCATGCATCAATTATTGACGAGTGAAACCCCACCATTTCTCTCTCTCTGGACAACCCCATTCTCTCTCTCTCTAAAACCTCCTCTATTCCAGAGACCTCCTCGAGGATCCAATGCTTCCACCATATTGTTTACTCCCTCCCAAGGCCCCTAGACATTAGTGGCCATGACTAGGGCGCATAAATTATGCCAATGCAAGCCATTTGGGCGCTCTACAGCGTGCTAGAGTGTACCAGAGCACTGTAGCCTCTCCTGCCCAATGCGCCCGGCCACCTGGGGCCTCCCCAGCACGCCTGCCAACACACCTCGATGTCCACAACACTCAAGGATGTCGGCCTCTTCCTCCCTTGCTCTCCTTCTCCCTCTGATGAGCTCACTAAGCGTGTCCATGGATGCTGCCCACGGTGCATCGGTGCCTCATCCATATAAAGGTACCCCCGAGCCCTCTCTCGCCTCGGTTGGGTCCCCCTCTCTCCTATATACCTCCCAGATAGCACCCTCTCCCTCTCGTGCCCTCCATCCACCTCCACGACCGAAGCCTTGCCGTTAGCCCATGCTCAAATTCGAGCATCGTGCCTCTCCCGCTTCCTCCATTCCGTGCATGCGCCCTCCCTTGGAGATCTCAAGGCCGCCTCTATCCTCCTCTTGGCCTAGGAAGCCTCCCCTGTGTGGCGCTGCCAAAGCTCCATGGCCGCTACGACCTACGTACGGTGTGGAAGCTAGGGACGACGCTCATGCGCTTGTCGACCGGCCCTCCCACGTCGCTAGGCGACGGCTGCGCCGGCGGCCGACCCCTCCTCTGCCCGCATCGCCGGGAAGAAGACGACTGACATGGTGGGGACAAACTGCAAGCGGGCCTCACGCGTCAGCGACTCAACAGGGGTGGGCCATGTCTTTTAAGTGTAATCGGCATCCCACAGAACCGCCTTCACCCGTTGAAAGCATAAAACCACTGATACGCCTTCGACACCAGCAGCACCACATGCGCCCAAAACAACTGGGCCGACCCAATGGCTACCCTACGCCCTATGCATAATATTTGGTATACCCATTTATTTTCCTTTTCTTTTTCTGTAAAAACTTATAAAATCTCCCAGATATTCAAATGAACTCCAAATTTGATGATTCAAATTTCCAGTGACTCCATAAATCAAGAACTATTTAATGAGGCACATTGAACATTTTTACTATGCTTATTTTTCGTTGGAATAATTAAATAGGTCATTTACTGTAACGCCCCGAGACCGATGCGCCAGGTGTCTTCCAGTGATTTGCCGTCGTTGCCATGTCATTTGCTTGCATGTTGCACTTCTCCATGTCATCATGTTGTGAGGACCCCGATCCTAAGTCACACCGATCTAGCATGTAACACATCATATCACTTTGCGGCCTCACGCACGGTATTCCCACGGGTGCCACCTTACCTGGCCCGGGACCGTTTGCGCCTTTTGGCTCACGTATATGATAGTGCTGCTAGCATCCATATGACAAAGAACCCGGACTGGCATGGCTAGTGGTGAACCCAAAGTGGAACAAACTTACAGGGACAGGCATCCATGACCCAGCATCGAACGTGTCGGTCATCAGCGAGTGAATCCAGGCTGTAGCACTGGGCTAGCAGGACTCCGGTGAACCGGGCTGTAGCGGGCTAATAGGACTCCGATATTCATCGCGTGACATTTCCCCGAAGGAACAGACACAAGAATGAAGAAGGACACATGCCGGCCAACCTAAGTGTTCCGGAGCAGTAGCAAGCTACCAAGGCTCAGTGGAAGCACTAGGAGACATTTCCCGGTAAGAGAGGCCACTAAGAATAAACAACTAGATAGTCACATCCCACACATACCAAGCATTTCAATAACATACACACAATATGCTCGATATGTGCAAATACAACATGGCATCACAACATGACTCTACAACTCAAGTATTTTATTCAATAGGCTCCGAGGAGCGAGATATTACAAACATAGGTCTCGTGACCCAACATTCAGAGCATACAAGTCAAAGCACACGCGGAAGCTTAACATGTCTGGGTACAGACATCTATAAATGAAAAAAGGCTGAGAAGCCTGACTATCTACCAGATCCTGCCGAGGGCACAAGATCGTAGCTGAGGTAACAAGCTAAACATCGAAGTCCACGTGGAACTACTAGTGAGACTGAAGTTTCTCTGGAAAAACATAAAATAGGCAAACGTGAGTACAAATGTACCCAGCAAGACTTACATCAGAACTAACTACATATGCATCATTATCAACAAAGGGGATGGTGGGGTTTAACTGCAGCAATCCAGCTTTGACTCGGTGGCTATCCTGAACTACGACTACAAGCGACTCTTTGAGGTGGCACACACGAGTCCACATATTCACCAACCAATACGCCACTATGGATCCGCTCCCGTCTCCCTACGAGAACGCCATCCATAGCACTCACACTTATCTAGCGTATTTTAGAGTATGCACTTTCACTTGTCTATGAACTGTACAGGCAACCCAGAAGTCCTTTTCTGCGGACAGGGCTATTCGAATAGATGATGTTAACCCTGCAGGGGTGTACTTCTTCACACACGCTCTCACCACTTACTGCCGTTTACACGACATGTACTCGGCAACCTTCAAGTGGAAGCCCAACGAGGGTGTCGGCCACGGCCTACCTAAACACTCAAGTCTCTAGTCCAGGTTTATCGCCTATCGGGTTCCATCCGCGAGGAGATCCGGCCGGGGTTTTGCTCACAGCCCCAAACGATGTGTGCAGGGTTCCCGAGACACCAAACGGGCGCTTGGTACACCGGGACACGGTGTATCTACCGCATCACAGCCCACCCCTCGGGTCAGCACTGCCCACGGCCTCCAACACATATCCTACAAACACCAGAAACTAGTTGCAACTCCTGGACAGAGAACAAGGGTGATTAAGAAGCCGAGAGGGTCCATTGGTTTCGGGCCCAATGCGTGGTAGTAGCTGTTTCATGGATCACAAACACAGAACTCAGTTCCTCAGGACGGCTGCAATGAGACAACCCACCATGTACTCCTACATGGCCGCTACCTTTACCAAATCGTGTTCACACACTTAGCTCACACACAGTAGGACATGTTCACACACCTCTGATTCATCCCCGATGAATCAGACCTGACTCAACTCTAAGCAGTAACAGGCATGACAAACAAGCATGAATGAGTAGGCACAACAAGCTCAAACAACTCCTAATCATGCTAGTGGGTTTCATCTATTTACTGTGGCAATGACAGGTCATGCAGAGGATAAAGGGGTTCAGCTACCGCAGCAAGTAACAGATGAATCATTGTTGTCCTAATGCAGTAAAAGAGAGCAGGAGCGAGAGAGTAGGATTATATCAGAATGAACAAGGGGGTTTTGCTTGCCTGACACTTCTGAAGACAATATATTTCTTCATTGGTGTCATCGATCACATCGTCGGTACACGTCTTACTGAGGTGGGACAAGCACCGACAAACAAAGAAGAAGCACAATCAATGCAATGCACAATATGATGCATGATCATGACATGGCAATATGCTGTGGTTTGAGCTAATGCAACTAGCAGCAAGTTAAATGAAGTTGGTTTGAACCCTAGGTTCAAATCCAAACTCCACATGAGGCATTTCAAATGCCATTTATTCAAATTGTTGTATACAACAGATTTAAGTTGTTCAAACATGCATGAAAATGGTACAGATGGATAGATTGGATTTTTTTGATCATTTTTCATATATAAATTATTTGATTTGGAGCTACGGTTGATTTTATATGATTTTTAGAAGTTTAGGACATTTTCTGGAATTTCCTGAATTAAAATAAATCCAGAAAATACTTATTGCATCAGCATTACGTCATGCTGACCTCAGCAGGTCAACATGCGCCACCCAGGTCAAACCTGACCAGTGGGGTCCACTGGTCAGTGACCCAGTGCCGATTACAGCGGCTGACACGTGGGACCAGGTCAACGGCCACGTCAGCAGGGTCAAAGTTGACACGTGGGTCCCACTGGGTTAAGAACTAATATAAACAAAAAATTAACTTAAGCTAAACAGGCACAGGGCCCACATGGCAGTGGCGCTAGGGTTGTTTAGCAGAGTCATTAGCGCTAATTAAACCGGGATTAGGCCGACGGCTAATCGCCGGCGAGGCCAGAGGCGGCGGTGGGGCTCGGGATTGCGCTACGGGGTACGGTTTGAGCCGTGGCTAGGCGCGTCGGAGTACCCTCACCGGCGCGCATCGTTAGGTGGTGCTAGCCGGGCCTGTGGTGGCCGGAGGCAACAGCTACGAGCTCGGCAGCGGCGGCCGACGTTTGGGCACAGGTGGTGCGGCGGCTACGGCGTGCAACAGAAGGAACGGAGAGGGGGAGGAGGAGCAGAAGCTCACAGCGGTTGCAGCAGGCGTCAAAGCGGGCTCGGGGAAGCTCGGGAGGCGGCAAATCGACGACGACAATCTCCGGTGGCCAACGAGGGAAACGACGGCGGTGGCGGCGTTGCAGTGCGTCCGGGACCTCGTGGCTCGGTGGAGAGGAAGAGGGGGTCGAGGCGGAGCCTCTGGGCGCAACGACGAGGCGAGGCAGTGGCTGTGGCCATGGCGGTGCTCGTCAGTAGCGACGGCTGCGCTCGGGTTCGGGAGAGAGAGGGAGAGAGAGACGAGGCAGGGAGAGAGGGGAGCGGTCAAGAGGCCCAGGGGTCTGCGTGGCGCCCCCAGGGCGTCGAGGAAGCGGCGGGAAGCAGGAGGTGGCCCGACGCGTGGCCAGCGCGCGACGGCACGCGCCCGTCCTCCTGGCAAAGGAGGAAGACGACAGGGGAGGTGGCGGTGGTGGGCTGGGCCGTGCTCGGCCGGTCAGGTAAGTGGCCCAGGTAGGCGCTCTCTCTCTCTCTCTCTTCTAAATTGTTTTCTCTTTTCTATTTTTCTGTAACTTCTGGGCTTTATTAAAAATGTCAGGGCTTTTCCAAAAATCATGAAACTAAACATGACTACTGTTTGGAATATATCCAACAGTAGACATTTTAGTTTATGATTATTTGAGCATTTAAAATATTTAATAGAATTTAAATGCCCAAATGCAAATACTATAAGATTTAATTCAGAGCCCAAATATGTCATGGAAAAAATGTGCAACACCCCTGGTTATGTCTCCAACATTTTCCAGAAATGATGAACATTTTTGAAAGCCATTTGGACTCAATGAAAATATTTTTGTTGAACCTAGTTGAATTCATTTGGTGCTAGGGTTTAGGCAATCCCCATTTCAAGTTTTCTGTAAAAGTAAACATGATGCATCACCAAAGACTAGCACTAGTGCATTGCCAGAAGCTAGGGATGTGACAACTCACCCCCACTAAACAAGAATCTCGTCCCGAGATTCAAGACGTGAGGTAAGAAGGCAAAGGGGACACTATGCATCACAAACTTCATGATCCAACTGTCTTCTCGAGGTTGTTGATTTGTCGACTCAAATTGATCTTGACGTCCTTGCTTTCGAGATCTTCAACTAGCACGAGGACAAAAGAGCGAAACATGTCCACATGGATGGATCATCTTAATGATCACAGGATCAACTCCCGAAATGAGACGTAGAAACATCTCTCGAGCTGAGATGCGAAGCACACATCTAGAGGAATGGAGTGAAGCAGATGACGAAGGTTCACTAGGTAGACAACAATTACACGCTTAAGATGGTGGTGAACGGATGTCAACATAGCGAGGAGTTGGGTTGCCATGATACCATAACGAGACATCCAGGGGGAGAATGACTCGTAGAAATATCCCCTTAAGTGGCAAAAAGAATTACCTTTGATTCCGAGATCATTGAAATTCTTTATACCAACTTAAGGCAAATCAAAATCGATCATTTGGAGGAGTTCGGTGGAATGACATACCCGGACCAGTATGGATGATGTGGATTACCTTGTTGAATACAACACAAGGGTTGATTTTGCTTATCATCGGAGAGGGATGGGACCCAAGGTAGGATGGCACAATGACGGTGCAAGCTGGGAACAAAATGCAAATGCCAGGAACGATTCTAGTAACTGGGGAGAAGCTCAACAGTAGAGAGTGAATCCACTGTTTGAAAGGTTATAGCATAACCGAAGAAAACTGGAAACAATCCCAGTTAGTGCCGGTGCTAACGCCTAGCGCTTGTGCATGCTCTCAAGAACTTGAACAGCTCCATATTCATCAAGGTTTTACCAATATCCGTGTCAAGGATCCTGGCAACACAACTTACTACCATGATGAATGGTGATGGATGATGCAGATGCAAAAGAAGATAACACCCTCTCAGATTTCACCTTAGCAGAGCCAAGGAAACAAAATCTGGATGATCGACCGAGAGACATTTAGCACTCCGCTTCTAATGTTCTCCTTGATGTGCTAGCTTATCCCATTCATAGATATGATTTGATATCTAGAACATCAAGTAAAAGGTCGGACTTCGGAAACACAAAAATCTATAAGGAACAACTAGGAGGTAAGTCCTACGAAATCCTTATGGGGAGGTGGCCAACTTCCTCAATCAAGAGCCTACAATAATGGGTCTTCCGGCTAGATGTGTTGGCCACGACATCCACTTTAGCGGGTTATAAAGAGACCAATATTATAGTTCTTGGGAAAATGTTCCAACCATCACATCTGGCTGAGATCCAGATCTGGCTGGCGTCAAGATATTCTAGACTCATCAAGTCTAGAAAGAAAAACGAAAGTTTGCAACACAAATCGACGAGATGACGTTGCGAGATTCTCGGGGAATGAACTACGATAGTAAGCTCCAAAATATGAGCTGGTTCTGCTACAAACATGTGAACACGTTGTCTCAGACAAGCATGACCACATCGTAGTCTTACAATAAGACACTACCAAGTTCAGCTGGGAAACCATCATCGAGGATAACAAAATCTTGTACAAATCCGTCTGGTACCTTCAGGACTAGCACTTAGAACTTATTATCCTTGAACAAATCAATCAGTGGCTTGGTGTGCTAGGGACACATATAGAATGGAGGTAATTAATCTACCAAACCATAGAATACTTCACACGAATGCGTGACTGACTTGGGATGATTCCGAAGGAAGCAAAACAGACCTTTCTCAAATTCATGGCGGCAACTTGCACCAAATGCACATGAATTCGAGGAAGTCACTTCTTCCATCCAAGCATAGGCTTCATGAACGGAACACGAAGGCATTGCTTACAAAGTTTCCAACGCTTGGTTGATGTTCAACATGAATCATGGGGGAGACAAAATGCTGCTGATGGGATCAACAACAACTCATTGGAATTTCCATATCAATGGACTTCCACCATCATGTGAACACGGTGATAGCATTGGTCAGACCCAAGAGATATAGTGGTGTATGCTCGAGGAATCAACCACGAGTAAGACAACACTATGAACATCGTTGGTTCTAATTTGATTTGACGAAAGACCATACTCAAATCAAGTTTGATAAGACAATAGGTTCAACAACTGATCATGAGAATCAATCAACGAAGATATCATCTTTCTTCAACACACACACACAAGGATATCCCTTAGTGATGAACTAAGTTGGACAAGCTTTTATCTTCCATCTCTCCAAGTTGTTGTTTAGCTTAACCAACTAGCTCAGGGGTAATCCAACACGGATTCTTGGAGGAAGGGTGGTTTACAGGAATAAACCAACTTGATCACGAGCTCAACATATCAGTCAAGGGACAACCTGGTAATACTTCCGGGATGATATTCAGAAAATCACGAACCACCGGTATGTTACTAAGCTCGAGAACAACCTTGCTTTTAAGGGCAAGATGATATGATCAAAAGAGCGAGGGTTTGACACAATCCTAACTCATTGATCGAAGAGTGCTCCTTGGAAAATGGACTAGGTAGCACGATCAATCCTAGAGTGATGATTCAATAATCAATATACTAAGAATGAAGCTACAGTCCTTTAAATACCAAGCAACGAATTGCTAGGAGTATAGATTTCACACACCATGATTCACTTGTCAGCATTCCGGTTACAATAACACGGAAACCGAGGAATGAACAATGATGGCAAGAAGTATCACTGTACCAAGAGTTCATAGGATGGTGTGCAATTCCTATAATAATCCCGATATAAAAGATGGTAATACTCCAAGGTAGAATAGAATAAATAGCTGGATTGGCATTTTGATTAGCGAGATACAACTACTTTGACCCAATCCTAGATATGGATGAGGTACTGGAGTTTGTTTCTCCTAGTCATTCCGGAATAGAATGGCTTGATAGACCACAAGAGTAATAGGCATTGATGGACGAATGCATGCATTCTCTTGACTATCAATTGATAGACGAGGGCCAGAATACAACTAAAGAGAACAACCCAAAGGAACATATAATTTTCTGAGTTGTGGATGCATAGATTAGTATGTTGAACCAAGTTCAACAAGTTTCTTCCGGATAACCCATGCAGAAGAGTAGAACTGGCAGAGTCGCAATATAGAATAGAGAACCCATCGAGAGCACTCCTGTTATGATCTTTTGATCCAACAAACTACTGCCATAAGTGGTTCATACTATTTGGAAGAAGCAAAATACCATGGACCTCGAGGACTAATGCAAAGGTTACTAATTTCCTAAAGTAACTAGCAACACTATCAACATGAGGTAAGTGGGGTGAATCTCGGGTTCAAAACCCAGAAGTAGAATACCTACTAACTAGATGGCATCATGGGATGCTTTTCGAGAATAATGGCCAGAATCATCACACCGGGGACACAAAGCATGGCTAAGTTACTAGGTGATTCTCTAAGACACCTAGGGTCATAATAGTAGCTCCAACATATATACCGAGGCAATAGAGTACCTCAACGCACCCGTTAGTGTGCTTATTCTGACCAAAAGGACATCGGGAACGGAAAGAAAATATTTGCAAATGCATCAGACTATTTAGAAACGTGGGATGACTCGGACATCATAACGGCTATAAATGCTCAAAATGATTTGAGACATCCTGCAAAATAGTGGCATGACCACTCAACATCACAATATCAAGGTTCTGAGTTCAGCTGTCAACATGCAGAAGTAGTAGAAACTGAGAAAAGGCTTAAATCCATCAATCCTATAAGTCTATGGATTAGTAACACGTGATCCTGATAGAAGAAGAGAAAGCCTAGTTTCTTAACCCCGCAGGAAAGACAAGATGACTCAGATCAGAAGGGCATGAGATATAAGGAGTAAAAAGAGCCTTACGTTCCATCCCACAATCAATTCCCTTATATAACTAAAGAATTTCTAGACTCAACTTCGACCAGTTTGGCTTGGAGAACCTACAGGCAGCCAGGCTCTGATACATGTGCATTTCATCTGCATGTTTTTCAAAACTTGCATCCGTCTGGGTTCTCCCGATTCTCTTCGTTGTCCGTTCTGAGCCCAACCACACTCGCACGCACCCGCCGCACCTCCCAGTTCTCGTTTTGTGAGCCACAAAAAAACATTCTCAGAATGGGCCAAGAGTTGGCGAGTGTTCTTGGTACATCACCGGTAGACTGCCTGTCAAATTTTGTTCCATTTGGAGGTCGTTTGATGCCCCAACGGTTAACCGCGTTAACCGCTGGACCCCTTCCTCTTTGCATCCCAACACCCCTCCACAATAGCACACTAGCCCGTCTAAACCCGCTCCATGCTCTTCGTCGTCGGATCACGACCGCGTGGGCGAAAACCGCTCTGAAAAACTCCTCTCCTAGCTCCCGGAATCTATTTAAAACCCTCCCCATCCAAATCTAAGAGGGAATCAACCCTAACCTTAATCTTCCTTGAAATCCGTGCCAAACCCACTCCCACTCCCTCTAGCCGCTAGGGCCCGCCAAGCACATCACCGGCCCGCCCGAGCCCATCTGGGCCCGAGCGCGCCGCCGCTCGTGCCGGACTTCACCGTCGCCTCGCCGGACCTCCTCCCGCGCCTCGTCGTGCCTCGCCAGGCTCTTCCTCGCCTCGCCGCCGGCGAGCCTTGCCGCATCCTCCCACGTCTCACCTCCGCCCACCCCCGCCACTGACTACCAGCACGCGCGCAGCCACCGCCGCTCGCACGCGCCAACCAAGCCGCCGCCAGCCCTGCTCGGCGCCGCCTCGACCTCGACGCCGAGCCGCCGGATCCAGGCTTCCAGGCCTCGGACCCGCGCCCCGCGCCCGTTTCCGCAGTCTGCCGGTCGCCCCACCGCTGGAGCGTCACCTCGCCTCGCCGGAGTAGCGCCTTCGCCCCTGCCTCCTCCGATCCAGGCGGGATCGGGGAGGAGGACGCGCTGCCCATGGGCCTCGCCATGGACCCGCTCTGGCCGAACGCGCCTCCAGGGCCCAGCCGGCGTGCCTCCTCCGTCCTGGGCTTGGCTCGTGGTGAGATGCCGCTATCCCCCGCCCAGCGCGCCTCTTAGCTAACTAACGCTCAATTTTTCCCGAAATCATATCATTTGTGCATATTTGTCATGTCGTATCTTTGAGCATGTTGCTCCGTTTTGCATGCATAATATGTCGAAATTTTCATCTGAGAGTGCTTTACATGATGGGTGCATTTAAATGTATATTACTATTCATCTTGATGCCTTAATCTTTGTTACAAAACTGCTAAGTGATATAAACTATGGTAACTTGCCTATTTGTCATTTTTATATGTTTTTGTGTGATTTTCTTTTTAGCATCATATCAACATGTTTTAGAAGCATAATCATGCCATCTTTGCAGGGGTGCTATCCAATTATTTTGATGTTCCCTATAGTGAGTGCAACAAACTCGTGAAGTGGGCTACTCGTTGTTAGTGTTCTGTCAGTGTGAATCTATATTATCATGATGGCATGTTTTCTTGATGCTACCAATTAATCCATGCATAATCTGGAGATTCATAGTTGACATGTTTTTTTCCATGTTATGCTATATAATTCCATGCCATTTGATGCCCTACATATGTCCTATAGCATATGTTTTCATTGCCATGAATTTGCCTATATGTTGTTCCAGTTTTCTTTTAACTTACATGATGCCATGTTGTGAGCTTGATATTAATTGATCCATGCCTCGTTTGGAGATGCTCCAATTACCTTATTTGAAGTAAGATATGAGTAGTCTTTCCACATGCCAAGTTTGATAATCTTGAATAACATATGCCTCTTTTTCATGCTTGCTAACATGTAATGATATTGTTGCTGTTTTACACTTGCTGAAACTGTTTCAACATTCAATCTTGTCTTGTTGGTTCCTATTAATCCATGAGCCATATGCATATGACTCTTAGATGTTATTCGCTATTTATTATGTGTACTTTGATGCCATGCCCTTGGTTGCCATGAATAATTGCTGTAGAATCTTTGTTTCATGCCTCCAACATGCCATCATATTAACTCTGCTCATGTATATGTCCATGTGTTATAAAGTAGCATTTTGCATTGATCATATTGGTTTAATATTGATGCCTATGAATCTGAAACTTAATTATGTTTGAAGTATGTTATCTGTGCATGAAGTGCATGTCAAGTTTGTGCTAATATGATCGCTGCAACATGTTGTTTTGATGATTGCAAAGTGCCTACTTACTGTTTTGGGCAAATTGTATATAAAACTTGTTTGGAGTGTATGTGTTGCACCGTTGCTCCATTTTAAGCATGCTCTATGTGAAACATGCTTAGAATTGTTTGTAGTTTCATCATGTCATGTTGAATACTTGTTTTGAGTGTGTTTGCTTGATGTTTGAATGCATTTCGCATCAATGCCATGGTTAACTTGTTTTGCTCATATCTTCTAGGCCATAGTTCCGAATTAAATGAACTTATATGTAACTTGACTAGAATCTCGTGTAGATCATCTTGGTGCATCTTAACTTGCTGTTTAAAAACTTCAACTTAATGTTTTGTTCAGATCTAGATCAATTTCGAAATTAGCATATGAGGACTTACCAGATTTGTTATATATTGTTTTCGGCCTCTTCTAAACTTGCTTTGATGTGTTGTTCCTGTATGGATCATCTCTTGCGATGAGTAGCACCATGTAGCCTTGTCATGCATCATGTTTGGTTGTGAATCATGCCATGTTTATGTGTTGTGTGTTTACCATGTTGTTTGCTTCTTCTGGTTGTGCTTCTTCTCGATAGTTCCTGTTTCATTGCGATCGTGAGGATGCGTTCGAGTATGCTTGGTTCGTCACTTGGCTTCGTCTTCTTCATGGAATCGATCTCCACCCTAGCGGGATTTCAGGCAAGATGACCGTCACCCTGGATCCCACAACTATCATTGCTATGCTAGTTGTCTCAATGCTATCGCTATGTCGTGCTTCCTACCACTTGTTTATCGAGCCTCCCAAATTGCCATGATAGCCTCTAACCTTTTTCATCCTTCCTAGCAAACCATTGTTTGGCTATGTTACCGCTTTGCTCAGCCCCTCTTATTGCGTTGCTAGTTGCAGGTGCAGTTGCAGGTTGTTCCATGTTGGAACATGGATATCATGGCTATTTTGGGATATCACAATATCTCTTATTTAATTAATGCATCTATATACTTGGTAAAGGTTGGAAGGCTCGGCCTTATGCCTGGTGTTTTGTTCCATTCTTGCCGCCCTAGTTTCCATCATACCGGTGTTATGTTCCTTGATTTTTCATCCCTAACACGGTGAGGGGTATGGGACCCTCTTGACAGTTCGCTATGAATAAAACTCTTCCAGCAAGGCCCAACATTGGTTTTACCATTTGCCTCATAATAACTAAAACTTGCATAGGGGATTTTCTCCGGACCCCGAGTTACTTTAATCAACCCCCGTGCCAGTGCTCCTCATTAGTGATGGTCAAAATTAGAGCACCTTGCGGTACCAACTGGGCAACTGGGACCTCGGCGCTCGTAAGTTAGCTCATCCGTCGTGGCCTGAGATGAGATATGCACGACTACTATCAGGGTGTCGGCACGCCGGGTGGTCTTGCTGGTTTTGTTTTACCATTGTCAAAATGTCTTGTGCATCGGGATCATGAGTCTGATCGGATGTCCCGCGATGGAGGATTGTCTCCGTGGGTCGCGAGCTTGTAATGGGCTAAGTTGGTACACCCCTGCAGGGTATAAACTTTCGAGAGCCGTGCCCGTGGTTATGTGGGAGATGGGAATTTGTTAATATCCGGTTGTAGAGAACTTGACCCCAGATTCGAATTAAAATACACAACCGCGTGTGTAACAGTGATGGTCTCTTTTCGAGTGGGTCGAGAAGAGAACACGGTGGTGTTATGTTTGAACGTAAGTAGTTCAGGATCACTTCTTGATCATTACTAGTTTGTGACCATTTGCGTAGCTTCTCATCTTATTATTGTATTCGTAAGTTAACCACCATATCATGCTTAGTCTCTGCTGCAACCTCACCACTTATCCATTCCATACCCTTTAAACTTTGCTAGTCTTGATACCCATGGTAATGGGATTGCTGAGACCTCGTGGCTCACAGATTACTACAACAACAGCTGCAGGTCCAGGTTATGCGATGATAATGACGTGAGAGTTATGTTTACTTGTTTGGGAGTTCTACTTCTGTTTCTTATTCGATCAAGGGATAGGTTCCAGGTCGGCAGCCTGGGCTAGCAGGGTGGATATCATTTGGGTTTCTGTTTGTGTTTCATCCATAGTCGGATGTTGCTCTTATGTATGATGTTGTTGTATTCATGTGGCATGGTATGCCCTTTGTATGTCTTCCCAACTATTATGTAATGGTACGATGTAATAATATCCAGCTTGAAAAAGCGTCTCCAATATGCGCTTCTATCCTTGGTGGGACCTTCGAGTTCCTTTAGGATAGGGTCGCATATTGGGCGTGACATTTACCCACATAAGTCCACTACAAATGTCCATAGGATATTCATTTGGACTCCAAATCCAATGAAAGCAATTTCTACATGTTTCTAAAATCATGCCTGATTTAATGGGTGCCTTTTCCTATTTGTCAAAATATTTCTTCTGTACACTTCTTGCAAAACCATTACTTATTTGATTCCATCATATTACAATGTTCAAAAATATCCATTGATCCAATCCCAATGAAACCACTTTGGTCATTTTTCATATGACCAATGGTATCCTAGAAAAGTCCAATTCACATTTTTAGAGCACTTCTATTTTTGCCTTGTTGTGTTGCTTATTGTGATTGTTTTCGACATTAGTTGATGAAGTAGACATAATACTCAGAGATGGACCAGAAGGATTGAAGACCTTCCGGAGCCAGGCAAGCAGCCCTTTGACCATGATGAACCATTTTACATCATAATAGCATTTTTTGTTGTTTCATCGAATGCATAATATCTTGAATGGCGACCTTGCTAGGCTTGCCTCTGTTACATACTCCATTGATACTTGCATTGTTCATGACTCTACCCTTGCTTAGAGTCGTGTTGCTGGGGAGTAGATAGGATGCTAAAGTAGTTGCTAGGCAAATGGGACGGGTATATGCATGGTTATGGAGACGATGGTATTTTCAAAGACTTTTTCAAAAACCCTGTCAGGTGCCACTAATGCATGTGGGAGATGTTGAGCTAGACAACCACTTGATGACAAAGTGATGTACCGAGGCAAGTGTGTGTGTTGTTTTCGAAAACGGATTGGTTTAAGTTGTGACCGTTACTCCAACCTTACATGCGCAACCACTTTACCCTTATATGCGAAAGAGCATTATTGATTACCTAGTTCGTGCTAGCATGGATTCCCGCATTACTAGTGATGGGAGTGGCATGGTCACTCTTGGGACGGGGTCATGCTTGGATAGGCGGCCATGACTGTTTTTACAGGGCATCGAACACACCATTGGTACCCCATGATTGTGTTATGTGATGAATATGGGAGCGTGGCTCCACAAAAATTTATTATGTGACAATCTGTGGCACGGGGCTGCTACCAATCGAGTGGACTATATGTTAGTCACGGCTAGGGAAAGGTACCATGGATCATGGATGACATGGAAGTTACCCGGATCTTGTGGGTAAAGTGTGCAACCTGTGCAGAGTTTTAAACTATTTGAATAGCCGTGTGCATGGTCAAGGACAGTTGGATAACCTCTCTTGGGCGACGTCCATTGTTTATGAAACATGTTGTGTGTGTGTGTGTAGTTGTGTGGAGAAAACTGCTTGAGTCGAGTCGAATGACTCGACATTTTGACTAAGTTGGAGTTGATCCAAGCTCTGTTTTTGTTGATATATGTAACCTATTCACACGGATATCTGAATTCTTATGATGCATACTTTAAAAGTTGTTAGGACATGTCATCGCACTCAAAAATAGCTTTCTGCAAAAAAAATTCCTACTTAGTGCTATATCATACATTGTCATACCGTGTTCCAAGACATGGGTTGCTTGCGAGTACATACAAACGTACTCATTGGCTTGTCCCTGGCTATTTACTTGGCCAGGCTTGGAAGAACAAGAATAAGATAAAGAGTTCTTTGGTGACGAACATGCGAGCTAGGACGCTTTACTAGTCAGAAAGCATGTACGGTTAAGGCAGGTGGCATGGGTTTAAGTTGTCGATGACAATTTCCGCTGCGATGATATACTCAAGATTTGACCATAATGGTCATACTTGTGTTAGACGGTATGTATGGATGTAAGACTCCTATTATTCAACTTCTGTGTGTCAAGTGATCATTAATCTCTGGGATCACTGTGCACGTGCGTTCGGTGGCTTCGACTAGGTATGTTGGGGTCCCCACGCATCCATACAGACAATAACGGAAGGAACAAGCTAGACCTGTCGTATATCGGGTTCTGGCAAACCCCTTAAGGTTCAAACTCAGGGGTGCGCACGAAGATCTTCTCCCTACCTGTCCACGCCCCCAAACCTTGCCGTGAATCTAAGCTAGCACAATGAACAACACAAGAGATGCAAGGTTTATACAGGTTCGGGCCACTATTGTGGTGTAATACCCTACTCCTGTGTGTGGTGTGCTGGATTGCCTCTTGGGCTGATGATGAACAGTACAAGGGAAGAACAACCTTGCGCGGGGTGTTCTTGTGGTGGTGTGCTTGGAGACGAACTGATCCGTCTCTATTGGCTCTAGATGAGATCCTTTCTACTGTGGTGGCTATCTCTATATATAGAGGCCCTAGTCCTCTTCCCAAATATTGAGCGGAAGGGAGCCAACAACGACCATTTTGAAGGGGGGACAGCTAGTACAAGCTATCCTGACTAAAGGTCTTGGTCTTGTTGCACCAATATGGAAACCTTTGCTTGATGCCTCGGTACTCCGTGCCCGCGCTTGCCCCCTTTGCACCAAAGAGGAAACGAGGACACTGCGTGGGCTGGCGCCCGCCTGGTCTTGATCATCATGGCTTGCATCACGAGCACCTCGCGAGGTACCCCTTGCCTTGATCTCTCCGCCTCCTCGCGAGCCGGCCTGGTCAGGCCGCCCCTGAGGAGGCCTTGTGTTGTCTGCCCCGCGAGGCTTGGCCCCTCACAAGGGTCTTGAACTTGGGTTGATGGAAACGGGCCATACTGGGCCACTGCTGAGCGACACCGCAGGCCACAGGCAGGCAAGTCTGGGACCCCCGTTCCCAGAACGCCGCCAGTAGCCCCCGGGCCCAAGGCACGCTCGGACTTGGCTTAGCAGCGAAGCCAATGGGCAAGTGCAGAGCGCCGCGGGCCCCAACAGCCTGCGGCCTTGGTCACCGGGTGGCGGTTGATTGGACGTGGGCGTCTCCGCTTCCCCACGCTTCCTCGGCAAATACCCGACTGACAAAAGGATGGCCTGGGTAAGGCTTACCTTCATTGCTCTCCTTTGCCTTGCTCCAGATCCCCTTCCTTGCTCTCCTGCTTTCGAAATTTCCAGATCCGCTCCAACCTTCCCCTTTCGACGAGTCATGGCACCCCGCAAAGCCGTGGTCAAGGCCCTGCCGGCTTGGTATTCGTCGGCCCTGGATCCCCCCAACATGACGGAGAAGAATCTCGCCGCTACGCGCCTAATGACGGTGGCACAAGGTAGCGAGATGGGGGAGACCGGACTCCGGTCCGGCTCCGCCAATCCGGAGGCTAAGGGGAGCACCTTCTACCCCTTCCTCATGAGCACCATCATCGCCGACCTGGTTCCTCCCTTCTCCGAGTTCTTCTACACCGTCCTCCGCCATTACAGGTTGCAGGCCCTACATCTCCACCCCAACTCCGTCCTCATTCTTTCGATTTTTGCCTACTACTGCGACACTTGGCGTGATGCCATCTGTGGCTTTGCTGCGCCACTTCTTCTCCCTCTGAATCACCGACGTTCATACCTCGGCGTGCGCCGTCTTCCTCGTGTACTCCAAGGCCAACGCAATCTCAAAGACCGGGAAGAGGGTCGACGGCTTCCGAAGCAAGTGGGTGATGATGGATGCCGGATGCATCCAGTCCCGAATGGTGCTGGCAACAGAGCAGCCCTAGGCCAACGAGGGATGGTCTAGTTCGAAGCTTGATGACCGATGGGCGAAGTCGGTGCTGGAGAAGATGAACGCTGATCTGAGGGAGTTCCTGAGGGAGTTCCTGACGCAGTGGGTGGCTCCACTTCAGGCACACTCGCACTGGTTATGGATGCTTGGGGGTGCGGATGATGATCTCCGCCTGAACTCGGTGGCCCTGGCCGACAAGGATCTGGTCGCAGCTCTCCGCCTCTTGGTCGGAGAGGACGTGGAAGGTCTAGAGGGCACTCCTGCCCCCCTGGTCCTTCGCGAAAACTGGCAACAGCTGGTGGATGCCATGCCCACCTTCGATGGGAGTGGTCTGGTGCCGGAGGTGCCTCCTGAGGGCCAGGGGGCGATGGCGCCGGTGGAATTGTCTTTCCATGATCCCCGCGGGGGAGGAGAGGAAGAAGAAGAAGAAGAGGAGCTGACTCGGTGGCGACCACTGAGGGGACGGGGGAGACTTCTCCCCGACACAGGGCTAGCATCCTCCGTACCCTGCCGGACGACGACGAGGCCGATGCCCGGCAAGAGGAAGAGGACCCGCCCATGATCCCGAAGAAAGACAGGTCGGGGCTGATCTCCCGAGAGGCTACTCCGGCCCAGGCGCAGCCCGAAGCCGGCTCCAGCCCTTCTGGTATTCCTTCTTCCTCTCCTGGACCTCTCGAGGCTGCACCCCAGACCAAGAGGCTCACGGGCTTTAAGCTCGGCAAGAGGCCGCCAGCTTATGCCGCGATTGACCAGTAAGTGCTTGAACTCCGTCTTGTTCCTATTTTTGCTGCTAGGGCTTGACGTTCTCCATCGCTTGGTCAGGCCGCCGCTTGCGGCAAAGAAGCTGAAGGGGCACATAGTGGCTCCGCCTGGGGCAGGCTCGTCTGTTGTGGCCGCGCCTTCTCCAGTGGGAAGGGGAGGCGGTGAAGGTCACACTTCTGATGCCCGATCATCCTCACAAGGCCAGGAGGAGCGCCCTGGTAGGGTGCCAGCCCCCGTGGCCCCGCTGACCCTGGTGGTGCCGGCGCTTGATGCTGTCGCTGAGGTTGCCAAGACTCAGGAGCTCCCAGTCTCCCAAGCTGTGGTCACGCTGCTGCCTTCTCCTCCTGCACCACTGGTTCCGGACTCCTCTGCCTCCTCCACCGTCTTGGACCGTGACCTTACTGGGCTAGGCCAACTGCGAGAAGACCTCCAGGGTGCCAACCCCGCCTGGTGGCCGGGTGCCTGGAGCTGATCTCTGGCTGGGTTCACTCTGATACCTCCGTCCGAGCGGCGTTGAGCTGAGCTGCGGCAGCTTACGAGGAGGAGAAGCAAGCCACCACCCAGGCCGCAGCCGCCCACGATGCGGCGCTGAAGGATGCCACAGTCGCCCAGGACCGATGCAAGGCGTTGGAGACCGAGCTGCAGGGTCTGCGTGATGAGCTTGCCAAAGAAGCTCGTGGCCGCCAGGCGAAGGAGGAGGAGATGAAGGCTCGGGAGAACGCCATCGAGGACCGCGATGCTGAGCTGGTTGTTGAATGCGGCCGACTGAAGACTCCTGGAGCAAAAGCTGAAGGTGGAAAGGGCCAAGCTGGACGCCAAGGCGAAGGTCCTGGCCGAGGATCGCGTGGCCTTCGCGGATCTTGAGGTGAGGTATCGAAAAGCGCTGAAGACGCTCTATGATGGTGGCCTGGAGAAGCCGCTGGCCGAGGCCAAGGACGGCCCCACCGAGCTGCTTCCCTTCTTGGTCGAAGCACTTGAGGAAGTTGTGACCGGCGCCGGTCCCATGGCCGAGGTTGAGGCTCGCGTCCTTTCTTCTACAGCACAGACGCTGGTCCTCAACCACGTCTACCTTCACGACCCTGACGCCAACCTCGATGAGCTGCTGGAGCCCGTGGACGCCGAGCGCTCTGCCGCTGCTGCTGAAGCCGTGAAGGGCCGAGCAGAAGCCCTGCTGGCGAAGTTCCACGCCTTTGCCACTGCGCCCAAGGCAGGCACTGCTGACTCCACGGCCTCGGGAGGTGGAGCTAACGGAGGCAACACCACCGCGGAGCCGGGGCTCCTGGTGAATGATGGCGTCGCCCATGGGTGATCTTCCCATGGCTTCTTTCCTGCTTTAGTTCCTGCAACTTGCACCGTGCCTCGTGGAGGTGTTTAAACTTGCATTTGGTATCGTGAAGACAATTATGGTTTGTAATATTTGCTTCTGGATTTTGCTGTTTCCTTCCTATTTTCTTTGTGTTCTACGTCGGCAGGGCCCAGCCCCGCACATACCTCAACCTCCGTTAGCCCCGACCGGATCACCAGGACGAAGCCAAGGAGTGAGGGGCTACGTGACAAGTTAGGCTCCTGAGTCACGATGCTCTGGAGTCCCCCTTGCGCAAACAACAAATAGGGAGGGAGTGTAGGAGTAGATCTGTCATTCTACGTTGGCAGGGCCCGGCCCCGCGCATACCTCAACCGCCGTTAGCCTTGTGGAACTAAGGGGTGATGGGCTACGTGACCAGTTAGGCTCCTGAGTCGTGATGCTCAGGAGTCCCCCTTGACGCTCAAACGGTCTTCATACCTTGGCTCCGCTCGAGGAGGGACGCGCGACGTCCAGGTCCGAGGGACCTGGCTGGGTGGCGTGCGCTCGCGCGTGACCCGGGCGCAGCCCCCGTGTCCAGCCCCCTCGCGTGACGCTCCCAAGGGGAGCTGTAGCGATGAAGCTAGACACTGAGCTCTGGGCTCCCTGAGGTTGATACGGCCATGGGCCGCCCTCAGTTGTTTATCACCAGCGCGGAGCATAGCGCTTGCGTATGTTTATGGGCATAGCCGCTCCTCGGCAGTGTCGTCAGCCAGCGCGGAGCATGGTGCTTCCACTCGTACGTGAGAGGGGGGGCCCCCTCCGGGAGGAGCCCCCGGGGCGTGTACATCCCTGCCCTGACACGTGGCTTGCATGGAAGGGCTGGACAAGGTGTATCTGGGCACTCATGAGCCAGCGCAGGACTCACGAGGCCCTACCTCAAGGCGGGTTGCGCATGTCTTGAGCCTTGGGCGGCTGTGTGTTCCTACGAGATGGCTAGATACAAATGCTCTAGTCCTCAGATCCCGGCCCTCGAGCGAGCTTAGCCGCCGCTAGTATGCCAGGTCACAATGTCGTGGTCAAGGCCAGAGGGTGAGGGCTGGAGATCCAGTAAGAGCTCCCGAGTCGTGATGCTCAGGAGCCCCCCTTTTAATGTGCAAGCGATTTGCATGAGGGAGAGAAGGCCTGTGGTAGGCGGTAGATGGTAAGTTTAGGCAGGTTAAGCATGAAAGGCAAATCAGCTTAGATAAATGCAGGAGGGATACACGCCACTGGGTGAGGCCCGAGCGGCTTGGGGATGATGCAGCCCGAGGGGCGCCCCCAGCAAGGTAAACTAAAGACATAAGCAAAAGGGATACATGCCGCAGGGACAGACCAACACGACCTGGGAATGATGCAGCCCTGAGGGCGCTCCCAGCTGAAATGAACTCGAAAGGTGTCACCTGATACCATTGTAGATGGGGTGTTGAAGTAGCTGAAGATGCGCGGTGAAGAGGCCGATCCTCACGAGCCACCGAAGCCCTAAGACTTAGGAGACTCTGGGGGTCCAGGCGATTCCTCGAGGACCATCTCCATCTCTGTCAGGACCGCGTGGTGCCTGGCCTCCTGAGCTGCCAGAATGCTCCGCAGATGACGCTGGTGAGTAGCAGCTGCGTTAGGCAGAACGGAAGGCATGCGAACGTAGCTATGTGGCGGACCCTCGCAACGTCCCACACGCGAAGGCCAGAGGCACTCTTGAGACACAAGTCGGCTGAGCCGTGGGTAGTTGATGCAGACGCGCAGCCCGCCATCCTCACCTGGATGGGAAGCTACGCCAGGCAGGCGGCGATCGCCACGTATGACTCTTGATTCTTGAAGCTCCTGATTGGCCTTGGTGATGAAGTCCTGAGTGTTGGGCCTTCCTTGTCCCATGCCTTCCTGATCGAAGCATGCTGCAAAGCACGCCTCCAAGTGGTGCCCGAGCACCTCCCTCGTGATCCTGGCAAAGTCTGAGGCCCTCCAAAAGAGTCCCCCCAAGCCCTGCCCGAAGAGGGTGCCGGGCGCGCCTTCCTATGCGACGGAGGGAGGCGCCCCTAGCACAGGCGCATATCCTGATGCGACACTTCCTGAGATGCTAACCTCCTGAGGCCTTGAGCTGGGCGATATCTTCTTCTTCTTAGGAACTGCCTCAGGAGGGTTCTCACCCTGCTGTCTGGGTCCTCGATTGATGCAGCTTGGAAGGCGCGCTCGAGGGAGCACACCGCATCCTTCTCTTCGCAGGGGACTATGATGATTCCGCCGCTTCCTGGCATCTTGAGGACGTTATAGCCATGGTGGGTTACCAGCATGAACTTGGCCAGGGATGGATACCCGAGGATGGCATTGTATTGCAGGCGAATGTGGGCTACGTCGAAGTCGATGAGCTCGGTACGGTAGTAATTGCGCTGTCCGAAAGTGACAGGGAGGCGAACCTGCCCTATTGGAGTAGTGGAGCCATCAATAACTCCTAAGAAAGGCTTGGTTGGCTAGAGTTGGTCATATGGCACCTGAAGGTTCTTGAACATCTCGACGGACAAAATGTTGAGCCCTTCGCCACCATTGATGAGGGTCCTGGTAACTTGCACATTCCTGATGACTAGGGAATAGAGCATTGGGAGGATGACAGCCGTAGCCGCACAATTGAGTTGATCCGCTGAGCTGAAAGTGATGGCGCACGTCGACCATCGGAGAGGGCGCGTGTCCTCGAGCTTGGGGAGGGCTGCATTCAGCTCGCGAGGAAATTGCTTGAAGATGCGCTGGGAAGCTGGGGCATGGGCTCCGCCCAAGATGCAAGCGATAGCACAGGGTTCCTGGAAGCCCCAAGCCCCCTCGTCCTGGTGGTGGTCATCATTCCTTCTTGGTGGTGGCGGCAGAGGAGGAAGGCCTGCGTTGCCCTGTGGGCGATCCTCGCAAGGCTGATCCCTCCAAGCCCCCTCACGAGGCTGGTCCTGACGGCGATCCTCGCGAGGGCGGTCGCGCCACTCCTGGCGAGGGCCTCAGTTGTCCCATCGTCCTCCACCTCTTCCTCCTCCTCGGCCATAGCCCCGGTCATTGCGCTCGGGGCGTCGACCGATGCATCCTTCTCGAACGGCTCTAAGCTCTTGGCATTCGTTGGTGTTGTTGGTGTAGAGGTTGTGGTAGGCACAGAATCGGCTACCCTTGGACGACTCTGGATGGTCCCTGCCGTGCTTCTTGTCTGGTTCTGGTGCGAGCACGGCTACTCCTTTGCGCTTCACGTCCTTGGCCTTGGTATTCTTCTGGTCAGTGGCTGGAAGCTCGAGGAAGGAGAGGCGTCCCTCCTCAGCTCTTGCGCACTTGGTCGCCAGGTTGAACAGCTCCAGAGATGTGCACAAGTCCTCATGGATAGCGAGCTCCTCCTTCATCTTGATGTCGCGGATGCCATCGGAGAACGCTGAGATGATGGCCTCTTCAGTCACCTTAGGAATCCTGAGACGAGCGCTGTTGAAATGTTGGATGTACTTCTGCAGGGTCTCTCCAGGTTGCTGCTTGATGCGGCGCAGGTCACCCACGACCGGAGGGCGGTCGCGTGTGCCCTGAAATTTGGCGATGAAACGGCTGCGCATCTTGTCCCAGGAGGAGATCGAGCCGAGAGGCAGGTTCAGGAGCCAGTGCGGGCGCCATCCTTGATCGCCATGGGAAACCAGTTCGCCATGACCTTTTCGTCCCTATTGGCCACCTCGATTCCCAGCTCATAGAGCAGCAGGAACTCCGCGGGGTCGGCCGTGCCGTCGTAGCGAGGAGGTAGTTCCGACTTGAACTTTCCTGGACAGGCGACGCTGTGTAGCTCGGTGGTGAAGGCACGACAGCCTGCGGTGGCCACCGGAGCCCTTTGCAGTCCCGGGGCCTGCTCTTGATGGTTCCCGCGCGCCGCCGCCAGGGGCAGCGCGGGGTCTTAGCGTGCCAGTGCAGGGACGCGGTCTTGCCGTGCTGGAGTGGGGAGCACGCGCGCGTCTTCTTGAGGCCGCGGAATTTCTTGACAGCTCCTTTCTTGTCGCGCGGGCACTGGACACGGTGGGTCACGTCGAGGAGCCGCATGCCTTGGAGCCAGGGCACCTTCTTGGGGCGGAGGCGGCGGAGGCACCCCCTGAGCCGCGTCGCCCATGCATGACGGAGGGCGAGGCAGCAAGAGGGACGGTGCAGGAGAGCCCGCTACGGCGCTGACAAGCTCGGTGATGCAAGCGAGCCACTCCTTGTAGAGGTCGTCGACGGGGCAGTATTGCAGGATCTCACGTGCTAGGAGCAACGCCGCCTGCATGTCCGTGGGGCCGCGATCAGCGTGAGACAACGAACCAGCTGGAGTCAATGACAGAGTGCTGGTGCGGCCTTCTCGCCACACCGAGGGATGCAGCGAAGATGCTTGCTGCTCATTCCACGCTGGGCCGATGGTGGCGTTGGCGGCAGGCGACGAAGAACGACGAGGAGGTGCACAGATGGGAGCCGTCTGGGCGACGCGGGCGGGGAGAGCAGCTGGGAGCTCAGCGCGAGCTCGGCGAGCGTCTGCCATGGATGCGACGAAGCGAGGGAATGCAGAACAGCAGAAGGAAGATTTTGGTGCACCCCTACCTGGCGCACCAAATGTTGGATATCGGGTTCTGGCAAAACCCTTAAGCTAGCATGATGAACAACTCAAGAGACGCAAGAGATACCTGGTGCGCACGAAGATCTTCTCCCTACTGATCCATGCCCCAAAAGCTCGCCGCGAATCTAAGCTAGCACGATGAACAACACAAGAGACGCAAGGTTTATATAGGTTCGGGCCACCGTTGTGGTGTAATACCCTACTCCTATGTTTGGTGTGGTGGATTGCCTCTTGGAATGATGATGAACAGTACAAGGGAAGAACAGCCTCACGAGGGGTGTTCTTGTGGTGGTGTGCTTGGAGAGGAACTGGTCCGTCTCTGTTGGCTCTAGATGAGATGATCCTTTTTACTGTGGTGGCTATCTCTATATATAGAGGCCCTAGTCCTCTTCCCAAATATTGAGTGGGAAGGGAGCGAACAACGGCCATTTTGAAGGGGGACAGCTAGTACAAGCTATCCTGACTAAAGGCGGTCTTCGGCTGCCAAAGGCACTGGCGATGACGCCATCTTGGGCTCCACGGTGACCTCCTTCCTGCCGCTATGTGATGTCTACTACACAACCTTCTTCTTGTAGAATTTGTTGGGCCTCTAAGTGCAGAGGTTTGTAGGACAGTAGCAAATTTCCGTCAAGTGGATGACCTAAGGTTTATCAATCCGTGGGAGGCGTAGGATGAAAATGGTCTATCTCAAGCAACCCTGCAACCAATAAAAAAGAGTCTCTAGTGTCCCCAACACACCCAATACAATGGTAAACCGTATAGGTGCACTAGTTCGGTGAAGAGATGGCGATACAAGTGCAATATGGATGGTAGATATAGGTTTTTGTAATCTGAAATTATAAAAACAGCAAGGTAACTAATGATAAAAGTAAGCATAAACGGTATTGCAATGGTAGGAAACAAGGCCTAGGGTTGATACTTTCACTAGTGCAAGTTCTCTCAACAATAATAACATAACTGGATCATATAACTATCCCTCAACATGCAACAAAGAGTCACTCCAAAGCCACTAATAGCGGAGAACAAACAAAGAGATTATTGTAGGGTACGAAACCACCTCAAAGTTATCCTTTTTGATCGATCTATTCAAGAGTCCGTAGTAAAATAACACGAAGCTATTCTTTCTGTTCGATCTATCATAGAGTTCGTACTAGAATAACACCTTAAGACACAAATCAACCAAAACCCTAATGTCACCTAGATACTCCAATGTCACCTCAAGTATCTGTGGGCATGATTATACAGTATGCATCACACAATCTCAGATTCATCTATTCAACCAACACAAAGAATTTCAAAGAGTGCCCCAAAGTTTCTACCGGAGAGTCAAGATGAAAACGTGTGCCAACTCCTATGCATAGGTTCATGGGCGGAACCTTCAAGTTGATCACCAAAACATACATCAAGTGGATCACGTGATATCCCATTGTCACCACAGATAAGCACGGCAAGACATACATCAAGTGTTCTCAAATCCTTAAAAGACTCAATCCGACAAGATAACTTCAAAGGGAAAACTAAATCCATTACAAGAGAGTAGAGGGGGAGAAACATCATAAGATCCAACTATAATAGAAAAGCTTGCGATACCTCAAGATCATGCCATAGAGAGAACACGAGAGAGAAAGAGATCAAACACATAGCTACTGGTACATACCCTCAGCCCCGAGGGTGAACTACTCCCTCCACGTCATGAAGAGCGCCAGGATGATGAAGATGGCCACCAGTGAGGGATCCCCTCTTCCGGCAGGGTGCCGGAACGGGCTCCCGAGAGGTTTTTGGTGGCTACTGAGGCTTGCAGCAGCGGAACTCCTGATCTATCTTGCTCCCCGAAGGTTTTAGGGTATATGGAGTTATATGGGCGAAAGAAGTCAGTCGGGGGAGCCTCGAGGGGCCCACGAGGGTGGAGGGCGCGCCTAGGGTCTCTAGTGTCCCCAACACACCCAATACAATGGTAAACCGTATAGGTGCACTAGTTCGGTGAAGAGATGGCGATACAAGTGCAATATGGATGGTAGATATAGGTTTTTGTAATCTGAAATTATAAAAACAGCAAGGTAACTAATGATAAAAGTAAGCATAAACGGTATTGCAATGGTAGGAAACAAGGCCTAGGGTTCATACTTTCACTAGTGCAAGTTCTCTCAACAATAATAACATAACTCGATCATATAACTATCCCTAAACATGCAACAAAGAGTCACTCCAAAGTCACTAATAGCGGAGAACAAACGAAGAGATTATTGTAGGGTAGGGTACGAAACGACCTCAAAGTTTTCCTTTCTGATCGATCTATTCAAGAGTTCGTAGTAACATAACATGAAGCTATTCTTTCCGTTCGATCTATCATATAGTTCGTACTAGAATAACACCTTCAGACACAAATCAACCAAAACCCTAATGTCACCTAGATACTCCAATGTCACCTCAAGTATCCGTGGGCATGATTATACGATATGCATCACAAAATCTCAGATTCATCTACTCAACCAACACAAAGAACTTCCAAGAGTGCCCCAAAGTTTCTACCGGAGAGTCGAGACAAAAATGTGAGCCAAACCCTATGCATAGGTTCATGGGCGGAACCCGCAAGTTGATCACCAAAACATACATCAAGTGGATCACGTTATATCCCATCGTCACCACAGATAAGCACGGATGGACATACATCAAGTTTTCTCAAATCCTTAAACACTCAATCCGACAAGATAACTTCAAAGGGAAAACTCAATCCATTACAAGAGAGTAGAGGGGGAGAAACATCATAAGATCCAACTATAATAGCAAAGCTCGCGATACATCAAGATCGTGCCATAGAGAGAACACGAGAGAGAGAGAGATAAAACACATAGCTACTAGTACATACCCTCAGCCCCGAGGGTGAACTACTCCTTCCTCGTCATGGAGAGCGTCGGGATGATGAAGATGGCCACCGGTGAGGGATCCCCCCTTCCGACATAGTGTCGGAACGGGCTCCGAGAGGTTTTTGGTGTCTACAGAGGCTTGCGGCAGCGGAACTCCCGATCTATATTGATCCCTGAAGGATTTAGGGTATATGGATTTATATAGGCAAGAGAAGTCGGTCGGGGGAGCCTCGAGGGGCCCACAAGGGTGGAGGGCGCGCCCAGGGGGTGGGCGCGCCCCCCTGCCTCGTGGCCTCCTCAAAGCTTCCCTGACTTCAGCTCCACGTCTCCTGGATCACGTTCGTTCCAAAAATCACGCTCCCGAAGGTTTCATTCCGTTTGGACTCCGTTTGATATTCCTTTTCTTTGAAACACTGAAATAGGCAAGAAAATAACAATATGGGCTGGGCCTCTGTTTAATAGGTTAGTCCAAAAATAATATTAAAGTGTATAATAAAGCCCGTAAACATCCAAAACAAATAATATAGTAGCATGAATGCTTCATAAATTATAGATACATTGGAGACGTATCAGCATCCCCAAGCTTAATTCCTACTCATACTCAAGTAGGTAAATGATAAAATAAAGAATTTATGAAGTGTGAATGCTAGCAGGTGCACAAGTTTGATCAATGATAATTTCAATCACCTTCTCTAGCATGATTATATGTCATAACAGTAGTTCATCTCATAAAACTTCTCACGATCAAGTAACAAGGTATTCACATGTTAAAGCATAGACCATAAAATTTCTTGAAAACTAGCAAACTTCATTCTGAGTCGTCAAACAATTACAATTCATCTTATTTTCAGGAAGGGTCTATGTCAGAGGATTCATTTAGCAAACTCCACATACTCAACTATTATATAGTCTTCCATGATTGCTACCACTCAAAGCATATTCTTAGAACAAATAGCATCCATCGAACACAGAGAAAGATAGGGGCTTAGTGTTTCGCCTCCCAACTCACTTATCATATAGATAATTGTAAACAATAATAATTCATGATCAAATATATTTGCATGGCCATATATGCTTAGATCTTTCCCCAACCCATGATGCTTGCCAACTAAAGAGTAGGTAGGAATGAGAAGGAATACTACTGACTCTTGCATAAAAGTAAAGATAGGCCCTTCGCAGAGGTAAGCAGGGATTTGCAGAGGTACCAGAGCTCGATTTTGAAATAGAGATGAAAATAATTTTGAGAGGTATGCTTTCATTGTCAACATAACAACCAAGATTTCCCAATATCTTCCATACTACATACATTATAGGCGGTTTCCAAACAGAATGGTAAAGTTTTTACTCCCCCTCCACCAACAATCACACTCCACGGCTTGTCCAAAACAACGGGTGTCATCCAACTAACATCAATCCAGGGGGAGTTTTGTTTGCAATTATTTTTGATTTGATTTTGATCTTTTGATCATGGGACTGGGCATCCCAGTTACCAGCCATTTTCTCGTGAATGATGAGCGGAGTCCACTCATCTTGAGAATAACCCACCTAGTATGGAAGATACTGACAGCCCCTAGTCGCTACATGAGCGATTCGGGCATACAAAACAGATTATTATCTGAATGTTTAGAGTTTGGCACATGCAAATTTACTTGGAACGGCAGGTAAATAACGCATATAGGTAGGTATGGTGGACACTCATGGAAGAAACTTGGTTCAAGGAATTTGGATGCATAAGCAATATTCCCGCTTAGTACAGATATTTTGGCTAGCAAAGGATTCTAAAAAGCAAGCACCACATGTTGGAGGATCTATAACAATATAACTTCTATACAAATACAAGCAAGCATAACTCATTATGTTGTCTTCCTTGTCCAACTTCAACTAATTTGCTCAGGTTTGAAAATAATTAATGGGGCTCACAATCATAGAAGATGTCTAAGATAGTATATTTATATGTCAAATCTCTCTTCCTTCAGTATTTTTTTCATGAATTGTTCAAGTGACCAATACAATGCTTGCTAACCTTCAATAAATTTATAAACTCTACTTCTTAGATGTGAAGTCATTACTCCCCATGGGATAAGCAAATGAAACATATACAATTTCAGATTTATGACATTGAACTCATTCAACCATTTACTCATAGGATATAAGTGAAGCACTCGAGTAAATGACAAACTACTACAAAAAGATATAAGTGAAGATCAATGAGTAGTTAAATAATTATGTAGCTATGCGAAACCCTCTATCCTTTAAGAATTTCAGATTAGTGTATTTTATTCAAACAGCAAGCAAAACAAAAGAAAATAACATGACGCTCCAAGCAAAACACATATCATGTGGTGAATAAAAATATAGCTCCAAGTAAAGTTACCGATGAATGAAGATGAAATAGGGGATGCCATCCGGGGCATCCCCAAGCTTAGGCTCTTGGTTTTCCTTGAATATTACCTTGGGGTGCCTTTTTCATCCCCAAGCTTAGGATCTTGCCACTCCTTATTCCATAGTCCATCGAATCTTTTACCCAAAACATGAAAACTTCACAACACAAAACTCAGCAAAAAAATCGTAAGCTCCGTTAGTATAAGAAAATAAAGTCACCACTTAGGTACTGTAATGAACTCATTCTAAATTCATATTGGTGTAATATATACTGTATTCCAACTTCTCTATGGTTCATACCCTCCAATACTACTCATAGATTCATCAAAATAAGCAAACAACACATAGAAAACAGAATCTGTCAAAAACAGAACAGTCTGTAGTAATTTGTATCAAACGTATGCTTATGGAACTCCAAAAATCCTACCAAATTAGTAAGACCTGAGCAATTTGTGTACACATCCAGAGAAAAAAGAATCAGATCATAAGAACGTTTCTGTGAATTATCAAAACTAATTTACTGGGTGCAAAAGTTTCTGATTTTCAGCAGGATCAACACAACTATCACCGTAAGCTATCCTAAAAGTCTTACTTGGCACTTTATTGAAACAAAATGTATAAAACATGATTACTACAGTAGTATAATCATGTGTACACACAAAAACAGTGAGGATAAATATTGGGTTGTCTCCCAACAAGCGCTTTTCTTTAATGCCTTTCTAGCTAGGCATGATGATGACAATGATGCTCACAGAAAAGATAAGAATTGAAACATAAAGAGAGCATCATGAAGAATATGACTAGCACATTTAATTCTAACCCACTTCCTATGCATAGGGATTTTGTGAGCAAACAATTTATGGGAACAATAATCAACTAGCATAGGAAGGCTAAACAGACATAACTTCAAAGCTTTAAGCACATAGAGAGGAAACTTGATATTATTGCAATTCCACAAGCATATATTCCTCCCCCATAATAACTTTCAGTAGAATCATGAATGGAATAAACAATATAACCATCACATAAGGCATTCTTTTCATGATCTACAACCATAAAAAATTTACTCCACATAAGCAAATTTCTTCTCATGAATAGTAGTGGGAGCAAACTCAACAAAATAATTATCATGTGAGGCATAATCCAATTAAAAACTAAAATCATGATGACAAGTTTCATGGTTATCATTATTCTTAATATCATACAAGTCATCACAATAATCATCGTACATAGCAACTTTGTTCTCATAATCAATTGGAACCTCTTCCGAAATAGTGGATTCATCACTAAATAAAGTGATGACCTCTCCAAATCCACTTTAATAATTATCACAATAATATTCAACATCCTCCAAAATAGTGGGATAATTACTTCCTAAAGTTGACACTCTTCCAAACCCACTTTCATCAATATAATCATCATAAATAGGAGGCATGCTTTCATCATAATAAATATTCTCATCAAAACATGGGAGACTAAAAATATCATGTTCATCAAACATAGCTTCCCCAAGCTTGTGGCTTTGCATATCGTAAGCATCATGGATATTCAAGGAATTCATACTAACAACATTCCAATCATGCTCATCGTACAAAGATCTAGTACCAAACATTTTATAGACTTCTTCTTCTAGCACTCGAGCACAATTTTCCTTTTCATCGTACTCACGAAAGATATTAAAAAGATGAAGCGTATGACACAAACTCAATTTCATTTTCTTTGTAGTTTTCTTTTATAGACTAAACTAGTGATAAAACAAGAAACTAAAAGATTCAATTGCAAGATCTAAAGATATACCTTCAAGCACTCACCTCCCCGGCAACGGCGCCAGAAAAGAGCTTGATATCTACTACACAACCTTCTTCTTGTAGATGTTGTTTGGCCTCCAAGTGCAGAGGTTTGTAGGACAGTAGAAAATTTCCCTAAAGTGGATGACCTAAGGTTTATCAATCCGTGGGAGGCATAGGATGAAGATGGTCTCTCTCAAGCAACCCTGCAACCAAATAACAAAGAGTCTCTTGTGTCCCCAACACACCCAATACAATGGTAAATTGTATAGGTGCACTAGTTCGGCGAAGAGATGGTGATACAAGTGCAATATGGATGGTAGATATAGGTTTTTGTAATATGAAATTATAAAAACAGCAAGGTAACTAATGATAAAAGTGAGCATAAACAGTATTGCAATGGTAGGAAACAAGGCCTAGGGTTGATACTTTCACTAGTGCAAGTTCTCTCAACAATAATAACATAACTGGATCATATAACTATCCCTCAACATGCAACAAAGAGTCACTCCAAAGCCACTAATAGCGGAGAACAAACAAAGAGATTATTGTAGGGTACGAAACCACCTCAAAGTTATCCTTTTTGATCGATCTATTCAAGAGTCCGTAGTAAAATAACACGAAGCTATTCTTTCTGTTCGATCTATCATAGAGTTCGTACTAGAATAACACCTTAAGACACAAATCAACCAAAACCCTAATGTCACCTAGATACTCCAATGTCACCTCAAGTATCTGTGGGCATGATTATACAGTATGCATCACACAATCTCAGATTCATCTATTCAACCAACACAAAGAATTTCAAAGAGTGCCCCAAAGTTTCTACCGGAGAGTCAAGATGAAAACGTGTGCCAACCCCTATGCATAGGTTCATGGGCGGAACCTTCAAGTTGATCACCAAAACATACATCAAGTGGATCACGTGATATCCCATTGTCACCACAGATAAGCACGGCAAGACATACATCAAGTGTTCTCAAATCCTTAAAAGACTCAATCCGACAAGATAACTTCAAAGGGAAAACTAAATCCATTACAAGAGAGTAGAGGGGGAGAAACATCATAAGATCCAACTATAATAGAAAAGCTTGCGATACCTCAAGATCATGCCATAGAGAGAACACGAGAGAGAAAGAGATCAAACACATAGCTACTGGTACATACCCTCAGCCCCGAGGGTGAACTACTCCCTCCACGTCATGAAGAGCGCCAGGATGATGAAGATGGCCACCAGTGAGGGATCCCCTCTTCCGGCAGGGTGCCGGAACGGGCTCCCGAGAGGTTTTTGGTGGCTACTGAGGCTTGCAGCAGCGGAACTCCTGATCTATCTTGCTCCCCGAAGGTTTTAGGGTATATGGAGTTATATGGGCGAAAGAAGTCAGTCGGGGGAGCCTCGAGGGGCCCACGAGGGTGGAGGGCGCGCCTAGGGGGATGGGCGGCCCCTTCCTCGTGGGCTCCTCGAAGCTTCCCTGACTTCAGCTCAACGTCTCCTGGACCACGTTCGTTCCAAAAATCACGCTCCCGAAGGTTTCATTCCATTTGGACTCCGTTTGATATTCCTTTTCTTCAAAACACTGAAATAGGCAAGAAAACAGCAATATGGGCTGGGCCTCCGGTTAACAGGTTAGTCCCAAAAATAATATAAAAGTGTGTAATAAAGCCCATAAACATCCAAAATAGATAATATAATAGCATGAATGCTTCATAAATTATAGATACGTTGGAGATGTGTCACTTTGCTGGTCTTGGTCTTGTTGCACCAATATGGAAACCTTTGCTTGATGCCTCGGTACTCTGCGCCTGCGCTTTACCCCTTTGCACCAAAGAGGAAACGAGGACACTGCGCAGGCTGGCGCTCGCCTGGAGCCGGCCTGGTCTTGATCGTCATGGCTTACGTCACGAGCACGTCGCAAGGCACCCCTTGCCTTGATCTATCCGCCTCCTCGCGAGACTGCCTGGTGAGGCCGCCCCTGAGGAGGCCTTGTGTCGTCCGCCCCGCGAGGCTTGGCCGTACTGGGCCAGTGTTGAGCCACGCCGCAGGCTGCAGGGAGGCAAGTCTGGGGACCCCCATTCCCAGAACGCTGAAATGACCAATACCAGATCTTGAAGTACTCTCTGGCTACCCACTTGGTCGTACCCCTCCGAGAGGACCAAGCTAGACCAATACCAAATCCTCAAGCGCGCTCAGGTCATTGGGTTAGACATGCACCCCGAGGAGGAAAAGCTTGACCAATACCAAATACTGAAGTACCCCTGACCTACCTTCACTCGGTCGTTCCATGAGTCGACAATTAAGAAGATAGAGGACAACAACACAAGACGATCTACTTCATTCGGCTAACTTCTGAGTCAGCAATGAAGAAGATCTTACCTATCAACTCACTAGTAAATGGGTGTCCTCGAGCGTCTTGAACGACTAAGCCATAGTTCTAGAGACTACCACCGATTGCCCACAATCAACGACAGTCTCGGGGACTACACCCTATGGTTGCACTCAGCGTGCCCCCATAGGAAAGTCAAAGTGACTCATTGATGAATGGCTCGAGGGCGAAACGACTACAAGTTCTAAGACTACCGCTGACTGTTCCAGTCAACAGTAGCCTCGGGGACTGCACCCAGTGGGTGCACTCAAAGTGCCCCCACCGGATCATGACCACTCGGCTACGCTCTAGCTAGACCCCGAGTGAATACCAAAAAGTACACTAAATGTTCAAAGACTCTTGCCGTGTAACTCCAGTCGGCAAGAGACTCGGGGACTACACCTAGTGGGTGCACTCAGCGTGCCCCCACTAGATCATGTACACCCAGTGGGTGTGCTCTCTGCAAACCTGTTGGCAGAAATCCTACTACAAGAAAATAGTAAACTTCGACTGGAAATTTGTCGTGGGAGAACACGATCACCAATGGGGTCACTGGCCCCTTTGTGGTTCCGCAAGGCACAAAGAGCAGAGGCCATTATGCAACACGGCGATGATGACTTTGGTGGGTTTTACCCAGGTTCGTGTCGCTAGGAAGCGTAAAACCCTACTCCTACTTTGGTGGATTAGGTGGAAGAACACGATGGGCACGCAATGCTCAAGCCCGACAAGGTGGCCTCAAGAGAGCTGCTATGCGCATACAAGTGTGTAATGGTCTGATTCCTTTCCTAGGTAGCCTTGGACCTCCTTTTAAAGTTCAAGGATGACCACAGTGGCAAAATAGTCATTATCCAGTGATTAGATAGTGTCGCGGGAAACCACGACCACCTATGGGACCAGAGAGGCCCCTTGCTGGATCAGCGAGGGAGAGTCGCGTTGCACAAAGAGCATACCAACATGGGGCAGCACGACAGAGATCACACGGGCAGTTTTACCTAGGTTTGGGCTGCCGTGAGGCGTAAAACCTTACTCATACTTTGGTGGACAGATGGTGGAAAAGTGGTGGTGGTGCATAGTACACTTGCCCGATAGGGGTTGCTTTGTGATGGTAGCGACTACGCGCGTATGAGGGTGCGAGCAATCTAACTTTCCAACCCCTCAAACTCTTGCCATGGGCCTCCTTTTATAGGCTAAGGGGTCACCACAGTGGCAAACTAGTCATTAGACACTGATATGATAGCAAATAATGCTATCATACCTAGCTCTGCAGGCCGTTAGTGTGCATTGAATGCACCGCTTAGTGTCACATCGTTGGTCGCTCGGAAAGGCTTGCCGGGCTATCTTGCCAGTTCCACGCTTGCTCGTTCGACACGTTATAGGACAAGCGTCAGCTGTAGGTTTCCTTAGTAGGAAGTGTTCACCGTGTGGTGAATGGTTGCCACTTAATCACTCTACGTCTTGACACCGCACTAATCGATGACGTGGGTCATGGTGGAGTAGTTGGTGAGGTTATCTGGTCTCCGCGAGTCCCGGCAGGCCCTATCGGGATACCTCGGCCATCTTCTTCTAGGGGTGGCCTCGCCCCTTGCTGGGCTTGCCTGCCCGGCAAGGGAGGCTTCTTCCTTGACGATATTTCGGTCCTCTATCTTGGCCATGGACCTTTCTGATATGCTGGTTGGTATCTTGCTCTTTGTCTTGGACCGGTGCTTCAATCTTGATCTTGTGCTTGTGCACAGTCAGGGAAACATGCCCATATTCTGTTGCACTGACAGAAGCCCCCGGGCCTGCCCCGAGTGCGTTGTCAAGCATCATCGGGGTAGGCCCTAATAAGTGCACAGGCAGCACTGCTGAAGATGCTGCTCTCCTGAGATCTTCTTTCCTTCTTCATTAGTCTTGATTTCGGGCCAGTTCTGGTTTCCCTGCACGTCATGTAAAGCCAATAGTGGTGGGGCTGCTCCAGTAATGGCCCGTTAATGATTTTAACGCACGGGGTAGAAACTGCCAATTCACTCTTCCCACCACGCCCTTATCCTTAGCCACGTACGCCGCATGCATCACGCGGGGTAGGTAATGGAGGCACGTGGTGCGGGAGAGCATAATGGCGAGGGCCCGGCTTCCTTGAACTGGCGGAGGAGGGCGGTGGTCACTCATTGCGGATCCATCCCTAGTCCCCCGTTTGTCTATAAAACGAGGAGCGGGGGAGGAGTGGAGGCATCCAACCACATTCTCCTTCTCTTCTGTCTTGCTCTATCTTGAATATGCCAGAAGGGAGGGCTGGGGATGGCCCCCAGGCTTTAGTACCGGGTTGATGATGTCGAGCGAGGGTGTTAGTTCTTAGGTAGTGAGCTTGGTCGAAGTCTGAGGTGAAAGGCTTGGGATCATTGGAAATCCCAGTACGGCCCCTCTCCTCAGAACTGGGGTTGATGTGGATGAGGGGCGCGCCTTCCTGCCCGCCAGGGAGGGGAGCGGCGCGCCTTTCGCCCTTTGGCCTCCTGGCCATTTGCCGTCTCTCCGGAGGGTCTGTCAGATTGTGAGGCAGGCACTTCCCCGGCGAGGTGTTGATGAAGACGAAGCCAGGGAAGGCAGAGAAGGCGGGAGGCAGTTCATCAGGATGAAGCACGACTGCATCGATGCATTCGTCTCGTCCTGATGACCTGCTGCCTCGTCTTCCCATTCCCCTTTTCTCCCCGGCACCATCATCACCGGCCTCTCGACCGCAGGGGAGGGGGCTGTTCTCTTGGTGCCTTCGCCTCCTCCAACAGTCTTCCAGCTGAGTTTTGGTGGATGACTCCACTGTCACTCAAGCTAGGGCTTCTTGAGGGCCCTGGTGGTGGTGACCAAGGGCGCCGCCAAACTCTCCCCCTTCTTCGCAGCTTCGCCACTCCCGATCTTGTCAGGCCTTGTGTTCGGCAGGCCTTGATGAGATTGGGGTGGACTCCTGCTTGCTCGCTGCTCCTATCCCTTTTCTTCTCTCCACGCATCCTGGGGGGAGAAGGGACAGGGAGAGGAGTTTACAGGGCATTTATCTTTTTTCAATCTTAAATCTACAAGCACTAGCCAAATTGTAATTCAAATAAAGTAATCTCTCCTGCCCATGCTTGTGTTCTGTAATGCTTGTACTTGTATGCTAATGAAAAATATGAACTCTTTCGGGAACCCGCGCATGTATATGTCCATGCAGAGGTGGGATGCCTCTTTGGTGTAGACAAACGAGTTTTCCTAGGCAGGCTATCTTGCCGGCACCCTTTTTGTCTGCCGGAGAGCCATACCTTCCGGGTTACAGACAAAGGGGCCAGCCCCCCGCCAACTCCTTTTTACCAAAGGCCACCACGACCATTCTGACTGAAGCAACGCTCGAGTCAGGAATGGGAGCACCTAAGTCTAAAAAAGAGTGGCGAGGTTTTCTAATGCATTAGTTATAACTTACAGAACACGAATGGAAAAGAGGTAGAACTTATCTGTTTGGTTTGTCGGGGATCGCAGTGCCAGGCCATCTTCTCAATTCCTTGTCGAAGCCAAGTCCATGGCAAGAACCTGCAGCTTCATGTAGATGAGAATGAATGCAATATACGATCCTATCTATATGCATATGCAAATGCTCACGAAAATGCTTATGCAGTGATCTGGAATGATCATGCATGCATGCAATCTAGGTTGGGCCCCCCTACGGCTCTTCTTTATTTTATCTTGCACGGGGTCATCGTCCTGGCTTTGTACAAGGGGTTACATGCAGCTGAGGCAAGGCCTATACAAATGGGTGGCTGCCAGGCAGGGCCCGGCAGCCTCGCGCCTTACGGGTAGAACTTGCGGATCTTCTCAATATTTCATGAGTTTTGCAACAAAGTGCCATCTTCGGTCTCCAGACGGACTGCGCCAGGTTTGGTGACTCGTACTACCCTGTAAGGGCCTTCCCACTTTGGTGAAAACTTGTGTGTACCCTTGGCGGACTGAACGCGCCTAAGGACAAGGTCACCTTCCTCAAAACACCGAGCATGAACCCTACAGCTATGATAGCGACGCAGGGCTTGCTGATAGCGTGCAACATGCGTAGCAGCCCGGAGATGGTTCTCCTCCAGTAGCACATCGTTGTAATGCCGGTGCTGATCTTGCACGATTTCATCGTAAGCAAGTACTCGAGGCGACCCGTAAATGTGTTCCGTGGGGATAACTGCTTTTGCCCCGTAGACCAGGGAGAAGGGAGACTACCCGGTAGCTCGGTTTGGTGTCGTTCTAAGGGACTAGAGAACTACCGGTAGCTCCTCGATCCACCGCCTATCGTGCTTTTGCATCATATCAAAGGTTCTTGTCTTGAGTCCGCATACGTAGCACTTCAGCGTTCTTCCTCTAAGTTTGTCCATTGCTTTGGGGTGTGCCATAGAAGCGAATGAGATCTTCCATCCGAGGGCGTGAACATATTGCATGAAGGCGCGACTCGTGAACTGGGTGCCGTTGTCGGTGATGATCCTTGCCGGAACTCCAAATCGACACACCAGATCTTTCAAGAACTTGATAGCTGACTGAGCAGTCACCATTCTCACGGTAGTCACTTCTGGCCACTTTGTAAACTTATGGATGGCAATGAACAAGAATTCAAAGCCCTGGATTGCTCGGGCGAAGGGGCTGAGGATATCGAACCCCCAGACTGAAAATGGCCACGATAGAGGGATTTTCTGAAGCGCTTGGGCAGGCAGGTGTGTTTTCTTGGAATGGAACTGGTAGGCTTCACATTTAGTGACTAGCTTGACTGCATCTTGGAGGGCTGTGGGCCAATAGAATCCTTGCGAGAATGATTACCCAACTAACACCCTTGGTCCAATGTCGGAGCCGCACATTCCTTTGTGTATCTCAGCCAGAAGTTCCTTTCCTTCTTCTCGGTTGACATACTTCAATTTTACACCTTTGGGCCTCCTTCTATATAGAGTGTCGTCGACAAACTGATATATACTGGCCCTCCGGGCTACTTTTTCAGCTTCATCCGCGTCGCTGCGAAGCTCTCCGGTTTGGAGGAAGCGGACAATGTGCCTTGCCCAAGTTGGATCCTGTGGCTCGGCAACGAGGACTAGCGGCACCTCCTCTGCTGCGGGAGCACCAGCCCCGTATGCGGGGTCCATGGGCCCGACTGGAGGGGGTGGTCCGGTAGGCTGCGAGGAGTTGTTTCCCGCAGGGTCTCTGCCGGGAGCGGACGACTCTACCGGGAGAGGCTATCCGGTGTCCAACTTTCTCCTCTTCCGGGCCATTGTTGTTGGGGATATGGAGGGCTGAGTAAGACATAGAACAAAAGTCCCACGTTCCACAGGAATCTTCTGTGCAGCACACTTTGACAGATGATCAGCTACGCTGCTTTCTGCACGGGGTACGTGCTCTGTTTGCAATCCGTCAAATTTTTCCTCCAATCTTCTCACTTCCTTGACGTATGCCTCCATCAATTGACTTTGGTAATCCTTCTTAACTTGTTTAACCACCAGTTGTGAATCTCCTCAAATGATCAGTTTCTTAATTCCCAATTCTGCTGCAATTCTGAGCCCGACAAGGAGCCCTTCATACTCTGTTGTATTGTTGGTTGCTTCTTCCCAGGCAAAATGTATCTGGACGACGTACTTCAAGTGCTCCCCGGAGGGGGCGACGAGAAGCACGCCAAACCCTGCACCTTGTAGGGAAAAACACCATCAAAATACATAATCCATTCTTGGGATGATTCCTTACCGGGGATGACTGTCTCTGTCACTTCCTCATCAGGGGTTGGCGCCCATTCTGCAATAAACTCTGCCAATGCCCTGCTCCGGACAGTTGATCTCTCTCAAACTTCAAACCCAAGCTAGATATCTCCAAAGCCCATTCCACGATTCTGCCGGTAGACTCAGGGTTTCGGAGTATCCGTTGCAATTGGAAATGGGTAACAACCGTGATCTCATGGGCTTCGAAGTAGTGGCACAGTTTCATTGAGGCCATGATAAGACCAAAAATCAACTTTTGCACGCCAGAGTACCTTGATCTAGCCCCCTGTAACAAGGAGCTGACGAAGTACACTGGGCACTGCACCACTTTCTTCCTTGCCGCGTCCTTGGGGTTGTTATCGTTATCGTGCTCGCTGCTTTTCTGAACCTTATCTGGCCCTACCGGCCTCTGCTCACTTTCTTTCCCATTCACTTCTCGCTGCGCTACCAAGGCTGCGCTGACCACTTGGTTTGTTGTCGCTAAGTATAGCAACAATGGTTCCTGGTGTTTGGTTGTGACCAAGGTAAGCACAGAGGACAGGTAGGCTTCCAACTCTTGCAAGGTTTAGTCTGCTTCAGGGGTCCACCTCATAGGACATGCCTTCTTCAAAATCTTGAAGAATGGCAGGGCACGCTCAGCAGACATGGAGATGAATCTGCTTAGCACGACAACACATCCCGTGAGGTGCCTCACATCCTTAACTGTCCTTGGCGCTTGGATCGGCTCAATGGCCTTGATCTTGTCGGGATTAGCTTTGATTCCTCTGTGGGACACAGAGTATCCAAGAAGCTTGCCGGAGGGGACGCCAAACACACACTTCTCTGGTTTTAGCTTTAAGTTGATCTCGTGCAGATTTGCAAATGTCTCCTCCAAATCCTGGATGAGAGTTGCTCAGTCTTTGGTTTTGACCACAATGTCGTCCATATAAGCCTCAATGTTTATGTGCAGCTAAGGTTCAAAACCAATCTGGACTGCCCTTGCAAAGGTGGACCTGGCACTCTTTAATCCAAATGACATGCAGATAAAGCAGTATGTACCACATGGAGTGATGAATGATGTCTTCTCCTCATCTTCCTTGGACATGAAGATCTATTGGTATCCAGAATAGGCATCCAAAAATGAGAGCAAATCACAACCTGGAGTGGCATCCACAATCTGATCGATATGCGGCAAGGGAAACGGGTCCTTTGGGCAAGCCTTGTTGAGACCTATGAAATCAATGCACAGCCTCCACTTCTTGTTTTCCTTTCGGACTACTACTGAGTTTGCTAGCCAAGTGGGATGTAGCACTCCTCTGACCAAACAAGCTGCCTCAAGCTTCTTGATCTCTTCTGCAATAAACTACTACCTCTCCAAGACCTTCTTTCGGACTTTCTGCTTAACAGGTCTGGCGTGTGGGCAGACAGCAAGGTGGTGCTCGATTACCTCCCTGGGAACACCGGGAATATCAGATATTTGCCATGGAAACATATCAACATTCGCCCGTAGGAAGGCAACAAGCACGCTTTCCTTTGTCATCGAGGGTGGTAACTGCTGGGGAAATAAGATTTAGTCCGGCCCCACCGTCCACCAGCATCTTCGTGGCATTGAGGTTGCAAATTATTGGAGAAATGAACAACCATAGGCATCCTACCGTAGTCGTACGGCTAGGATGATCCTCTTCGTCGAAGATGATGGGTGTACGGGACCATTGGAGCGGCTTCCGGGCCTTTGGCGCTGGTTCCACGACATTGACATCTTGTGCCCACCGCTTGAGCTGGTGATGGGAGGTGTGCAAGGATGCACCCCCGTCAACGCATAGGGTGTTTGTGGCCTTCTGAAACTCTTGCGCACTTGTTTACTCTTCATTCCATTTATCACTCTCATCGTCATAGGCTTCCTTCTCCTGGTCTCTTGTGGGTTTTCCTTTATTCTGAAAGGGTTTGTCGGGGCGATTTGCTCCATCACCTCGGCCCTTACCGCCAGCGACACTCTGACCCTTTTCCTTATCACGCTTCTCATATTCTGCTCTCATTCTCTTGACCAACTGCTCAACATGATAGCACTCCTGAAGGTCATGGCCTTTGGTCCGATGGATCTTGCAGTACTGCCCATCGCCCTTCCCGGCCTTCTCGGCAACCGTAGCTTCCCGACAATTAGCGCACACAACAACCTCTTTGTCGGGGTTCTCAGCCTTAGATCTTGCTGGTACTTGGGGTGCCTGACCCTTCAACAGTCAATACTGCCTTATCTCTTCGCTTCTTACTGTGCTTCTTGACCTTCTTCTAACTTGTGGACTCATCATCATCCTCTGAATCAATATTGATGCAATCTTCCTCTCCAGGCAACTTCCTTCTTTCCTCCATCTGAGCACACTTATCCACTAGGGTGTACAACTCCTTCACAGACTTGGGCAACCGCACGTTCATCTTAGAACGGATCCGACGGTTGCGCACATTGGACTGGAAGGCAGCTGTCTCGGCTGCCGGATGGATATTTGGAATATTTCTATGAACTTTACTGAATCCCTGTAAATACTTATGGAGGGTTTCTCCTTCCTTCTGTTGTAGAAGATGGAGATCGCTAGGACGGCCCGGCTCCTGATGGCCACCGGTGAAGGCGCCGATGAACTCGTGGCACAGGTCTGCCCATGGCGAAATAGAGTTCTCCGGCAGGTGCATCAGCCAAGACCTCACGTTGGACTTGAGGGCCAACTGGAAGTAGTTGGCGAACACCTTCTCATCTCTTCCCCTAGTAGCCTAAACACCGATAGTGTAGATGCTCAGGAACTTTTCCGGGTTCAGCCTCTCGTCGTACTTATCGGGTATCTCAGGCTTGAACGTGCGAACGGACGGCCAATAGACTTGCCGTAGCTCATGGGTGAAGGTAGGGCAGCAAACTTTGAAGGGCAAGGGACCGCCAACACCGAGCATGGGCTCGTCGATGTCGGGGCCGTCGCTCCCTTTGGCTCGGAGGAGGTCGCCGGGGCCCTGCTGGACGATGCACACGCCCCCTCTCTGCCTATCTTCTAGTGTTTGCAATTGGCCATGAGGACGGCTCCGTCCATACGGGCAGCAGCATGGGCCGCTGCTATTGCTTCGGGAGGTCGTGGCAGGGCAGCTCGCCGTGAACCCTCAGCTTCGGTGAAACCGAGCAGACTTTGGATGGTGGCACGCCATTCATCCATCTGCTCGGCTGCTGGCGGAAACCTCAGCAGCAGCTAAGCCCACGCCATGGCCTCCAAGGCTGTGCTTGGCATAGAGGATGATGAAGTCGATCGCTCCATCGCTCGGCTCCTGATGGAAGTAGCGGTGGCGGCACTGCTCCACTGCTATTGCGGTACAACCACCTGGGTGGTAGGGAGGTGAGGTGGAGGCACTCGAGGGCCATCAACTCCGTTGGGCGCATCATCTCGGTCGACATGCCCGGGGGAAAGCGCATGCGTGGCGGTCACGCCAGTGGCAGGGTGGCCAGAGGGCCGAGGTTCGCCTCGGACCGAGCACCAACGCTGTGGGTGTGACCATCGGCGAGCGGAGTGCGGCCGTCGAGGTGTTGCTGATGTTTCTCTCCTCCCGTGTCTCCTACTCCTGCGTCGGCCGCGGGGGATGGGGTGGAGGTGCCGCCTTCTCCAACAACATCCCCAGCAGTGTTTGCGTCCTCGTGTGTCTCCGTCGCGCCCGCAATGTTGGAGGCCGCGGGCGGTGGGGCCTTCGATGTGGACGGAAGAGCTGAAGAAGTAGGTTTGTTCTTGGGCGCCATGGTCGACGGCACCATCGAAGATGCAGATGGCAACGGATATGATGCGCTGCTCACACCTTCAGGTTCACAAAAGTTATCCCCCT